>NC_081420.1:74043375-74343375 GCF_949786415.1 Peromyscus eremicus | reverse complement strand
TGCCTGGGAGGCACCGGAAGAGGACTGTGGGGAGTCAGGGCTGTCTCCTGGACAGAGCTGTCACCCCACAAAGGAGGCTAGAAATAAATGTTCTCTTGGTTGAGGCAGTTAACGACATAAAACCATCCGAATCTCCTCAGGGGCCGATGAATTGTCTTCCAATTTGCTGTTCTTTTCCATGTGTTGTGTAATTAGGAAGGCCGAGGATAAAATGGGTAGCCCTGCAGGCGGTGACTCCACCTGGGCCAGGGCATGGCTGTGCCACTTTGTGCCCTTCCTCAGAGCCAGCAAGTCACCCTTCTCCACGAACAGTCTTCACGCCAGCAGCAGCCCAAGGACAGTGCGTGTAGCACGGGGACCCCAGCATCCCAGGCCCAAGGATTTCCGCAGATTCAGAGCTCAGTAGCAACTGCAATTTAACCCAAATTGTCTCCGTTTATCTGGAGGAAGAGGGCTAAAGAAGTACCTGGAAGACTGTTTTAGTATTTATATTTTAAAATACTGTTATTGCTCAGGGCCCAGATAAATTTCAATCTTCCCTCCATTAACTTTATCAGCCTGACCTGAAGTGAGGAATTCACTGTCCTGGAAGAAGCGTGTTGGGTGTCTCAAGCAAACACTTGGTCGTTCTCTTTTCTGTGGTGAGCATGAGGCTTGATATTGATCATTTTGTCAACAAATCAAGTAAATATGTCTCCTTCAGGCAGCACATCAGGGCCTAGTACAGAGTCCGTGAGAATGAGAAAGAGGACATATTTCCTGTTGAGGTTCTGGATTAAGAAGAGGAAAGTAGCATTTATCTACGGCTCATTGTAGTGGCTGTGCTTTCTGTATACTGCATTCACTTAACCCCGGGAATAACAGCCCTCTCCACATCCTGGTTAAGACCAACTGTGGCCACTTCCCAGACCACCAGATGGTTCAGCAAGTGGTTTAGGTCAGATGGCTAGTCAGTGGTAGAGCTGGGACCAGAACCTGGAAAAACAGTAGCAGAACCACCTCATAACCAGGGTGACACAGCAGACCTGCTGGCTTGTCATGGTCCCAGAAATCCAGCCCTTTGAGACGCCCTTCACCAACATGATGTTTGTCACGGGTGGCTCATAACACCATCCTGCTACAGAAACATCCATAGAACTAGAACTAACTCTTCGCCCCAGAAACAGAGAAGGAAAATCAGTCTTCTCAGAGGACTGGGGTCTCACACAACAATCTCAATGTGTATGCTTAGCTAAAATACAGGTGGGTGGAGAGAGTTTGAGGATGGGGCATCCTTAGGTTGCGGGAACTTACTTGTTTATCTTTAAACTAATATCATATCTGGATACCATAGGGAAAGCCCCAGGCATCTAGATAATGTGCCGCCAGAATACAAGAGTGACCAGAAAGCTTTCATGAGTTCTTCCACAGCCCTGGTTACAGCCTAACAAGCCAAACCCGTCATTGTGCCCACCAGCCAGACTCCCTACTACCATGTCCGAGAAGCCAGCTTCATTATTCCTCAATCATGTATGTAACAATAATGTAATAATAGTGTGTGGTTGGCTAATGTTTTCTTGCAACAGCATGTTTTCTTTTGTGGTGCTGGGGTAGAAGCCAGGGCTTCGTGCATGCAAAGCAAGCCATAATACCACTGAGCTGTACCCTCATCCCCGTGGGTACTTAGGAAAGATGAGCAGGGCATAGAGAGTTTTAGCCTGCATATCCACACCACAGAAATGAATGCTGACAGTGTGAGTGGAAGACCGGTCACCAGCCCTACCCTGTTAACAGCTTTCCCTCCTGTTGAAAGTGCTGTCAGGCTACCGAGTTCCCTCCAGTTTTGACCTACCACACAGAAAAGAATAAGCAAACAGTTTGTCACTCGTGAAACGTTGCCAACCCATTGTCCTGCCGAAATTGCCACGGCAGTGGTTTGGGGGACACGCTCTATGAGCCCCTACAGCCATGCCCGGAGTTGCCCCACTCGCTGAGAGGCAGGACGGTCATCGTTCCCACACCAGATCCATGTCATGAAGCTATCTTCTTTGAACACTCTTCCTGGCCTAAGAGATCTTTCTAGAACACTGTTGGGGTTAATTATAGCACAGGCAAAGCCAGAAAAGACATCAAACCCCTTATTTCTGAGTGTGATGCTGGACCTCAGCCTTGCTTCAGCCCACCGTAGCACCTTAGCTGGAGTCTGAGGCCTGCACTAATTGGCGGTACACATTTACATATGATTTTAATCAGTAATAGATGGGCACAGCCTGACTCTTGCTTGGGCTGACTTTACACAGCACCCAGAACGATGCTTTCCACGCGTGGGTGCTTTGTAAGCTTCCATTGGTACTGTCAATAGCGAGGTCTCGGGGCTTTCAGCCTCCACCCCCCACCCCAAAGTAGGAGACAGCCTATTAGTAACAATCTAGCCTTTAGTCTACCCTCTGTTGCCAGACCTGTCTTTCAAGGGTCCTGGGAACAGATGCAGGCTCACGTTTGACTTCCTCAGATAGTTTTGTAAATCAGAGGCATGTAAGCAGAGCTCAGAATCAGGCCCCACCCCCACCTCCACCCCCAGCCACTTCTGTCCATGCAAGGGGAGACCCATGATGCCTTGGGAGCCACCCACACTTGGACTATATTCACGGTGGTGGCCCTGATCCAGTCACATGCTAAGGAAGAACTCCCGGGGAGATGAATGTCATTACAAATCTTGCCCTTAACATGAAACGCCAGCGATTGTTTATTAAATTGCTCTTCAAAGAGAAAACACTGGCAAGCTAGTGTCATTAAAATGGAGGCAAAGGGAACTGCCATAGCCTTCCGCAGGGTGCTTTTCTCCATTAACCCCATACCAGTGGGACTGAAATGGCCAGTAAGAACTTCTGGCCTGCAGCCCCATCAATTACCTTAATCTCAGTTTGGGGAGGGGTAGCACAAACCATCCAATTTAAGCACTTCCAAACGTTGCCATAAGAAGAACAAGAAAAAACAAAAAACCGAAAAGAAAACCCTTAACCCTAACTCCACTGTCTCAACTCCAGTTCAGGACAAATTGCATTATACATGAGCAACATTAAAACATAAAAGACATACCCTCCAGTGAGAACCTTGCACAACTTTCCCCCAGTAAGCAGAATTAATCACCGGGAACAATTACCAGCCAGAGTCTGAATATTTATGACATAACAGAAAGCTCATTTAAAATCCTCAATGGCTCGTGATTTTAAAACGTGCTGTAGGGGAAAAGGAAAGGCATTCCACATTCACAGTGGACAGGGGAAGCACAGTCTCTCGGCTGCTCTGCATTGAGGACCCTCTCTCCCCTTTCTAGAACTGGGTAGTTTCATTTCTCCATTTGCTCACAGGTCCTGAGTAGCAGCTGAAAAGATGTGACATGCTGAAGGTCTAGTGGCCCTGCTCCAATCATATCCTTGCACACCCCAGGTGTCTCCGCCTTCCCCAGCAGGTGAGTGGTAGCCACCGGCATAGGGAGCTTGAAGTCACGCTGAACCACGAGTCCTGGGCCTGACCCCAAGTCTGTGTGCGGGCCCCAGGCATGCCGAACTGATCGCTGACCTGTAGAAAGGAAGCTTCAAGCAAAAGCGTGAAAGGTTCTCTCGTTTCTTTCCGTTCAAATATGAGCTCTGTGATGCAAGCAAATGAAAGTGAGCATTCATTCATTCATTGCTTCGTCTATTGGCCAAGCACATATGTATCTGGCACTGTGAAGATCCCAGAAAACAGGGCCAGCCAAGTGATCAAGCAAACAAAAATACCCAACTTGAGAAAACAAATTCTAAAGGAAGAGAAAAGCAGGTCTGCCTGGCCACTTGAGGCCACACAGGCAGGGCCCGAGCAGAGTAAGTGGCAAGTAATTTTTAGATTATGACTCAAAGGGAGATGTTTCTTCAAGTTACATACTGTTTTTAGAAAGCTCAATAGAAGCTGCATTCAGCCTGTTTAAGTTAACTAAAGCAATCTTTGGATTTAGGCTAAAAATAGAATCATTCGATGTGGTATTACCGACCATCGCAGCCTCCAATCAGCTAGACTGGGGAAATGGTGGAGTTAACTAACTCTGAACTATGGAAAGTGATTTAGTACGTAAGTCATTGGATGAGTGGCAAGTATTAGGACCACTGTCCATAAGACATCTGTCTCCAGGATAGATCCCATGAGCATTCCAGTCACCCTGAAGAAAATCACCTTTGTCGAAGTGGGCTGGTACACACCTCTAATCCCAGCACTCAGAAGGAAGAAACAAGAAGACATGGATTCCCCACCAGCCTGAGCTCCTGAGTTCAAGGCCAACTTGAATCACATAGTGAAAACTTGTCTCAGAGAGAGACAGAGACAGATAAAATCTATCTGCCCACTTTTCCGATATAATATGTGGTTTCGTGGCCTCTGGGTCTATCAGGAAGAGGAGCACTCCCCCTCTGTCCCTCTGTCCCTCCATCCCTCCCTCCCTCCTTCCCTCCATCTGTCTTTCACAAACATTATTTTGCTGCTATCTACTACACTTCTATTAGCAACTTCTGAGACCTCACCGGCACTCAGAACACACTGGTGAAATACTAGTTTTGAAAATTGTCTTTTAAAGGGCAGAGAGACAGAAGTGGAAAATGTACATTGGAATATAATGAAGGTGACATACTGGGTTTCAGTTACTCCTCTTCATGTTTCCCCATCTTTTCAGATGTCCTGACATTCACACATGCTTTCATTAAGAAATACCACCTATTAAGCCGATGTGATGGCCCTGTGGGTAAAGACACTTGCCACTCAACCCTGACAACCTGAGGTCAAGCCCCAGAACTCGTGGTGAAGGAGAACTGGTCCCTAAAAGTTATCTTCTATCATTTATATGTGTGCCATGACATGTATGTAGCTCATTCTCTCTCTTTCTCTCTCTCTCCCATATCAATAAATAAAATAAAACAAACTTTAGATAAAAGAAAAGAAAATATCAAGTGTCTCTGCTCGATGCCAGCTATACAACATGAATATAAGACCACCTCTGATACTTATGGTGTCACCACGACTGTACTCAGTAATACAGATGGAACGTGTAATTGAGACACAGGCCAAGCCTTCACACTGTTCCAGCCCGCATGATGCTCTAACAACAAACACTTCCAAATTCTTGGCTTATAGTTAGGAAGGTTTATTTCTTCTTCATGCCACTGGTTCACTGAGAGTTAAAAAAGTAGGAGGCTGAGGGTGTGTGTACGTGTGCATGTATGTGTGTGTGTGTGTGTGTGTGTGTGTGTGTGTGTGTGTGTGTTTCTGCCCTTACTAACCTACACAGGAATCCAGGTTGATAAACCATCCCCACAATGAGCATTTCTGGTTTGCATGCCAGAGAGAAAAGAACGTCGTGGAGAAGCTCAGACAAGAGAGCGGCTCCTCCAGCACGAGGGAGAAACATGCCTTCCGTTCTAACTCAGCTCCAGGGCTGCTCCCGGGACCCCACCCACCCACAAAGGGGCTGGGAAGTGGAATCTTGCCATGTTCCCAGACAAGCTGATAACTGGAGCTCTCTCATACACACAGTGACAACTCTGATAGATATCAAAAGCCAAAAGGTCTGGTCTCTGGCCGCCAGAGGCTTGCCTGCCGAGACAAAAATTGTTACATCAAGAAAAAAGCGAAGCGCTCTGCTTTCTCTTTAGAAGACAACTTTAACAATGCCTCGGGGAAGTATAATTATTTAGTCATGTACATCATCATGTTGAAACTTCTGGTTTAATTGGAAAGCATGTCCGCCGCTTGCCCTCCACTTCTTTGTGGAGTGTCTCCAGACTAGAGAGGAGAAGAGAGGGGTGTAGATGTTCTTATCCGTCTGATAAATGTGTGAGAGTGGGCTTCTGACCCTGTCAACCCTGTGTACAAACATTTGCCCTCAGTCCCTCGTTGGTCAGATCCTCAGAGGAAAGAGCGGGCTTATCCTTCCTCACTGCCAGCTGCACAGGCTCTCCAGATCCAAGAACAAAACAGGAAGGCTCAAGGGAGACTCAAAGCCTGTCAGAAGCCCCAGAAAAGAACTGGCATTTACTCCAAGGCAATTAGCCAACAATGTTGGCACCTGTGGGTGACTCAGAGCCAGATACCCAGGCAGAATGCTTTTCTAATACACAGGAGTCTGGTTCAATCAGAAAGTGCTCCCGTGACATCTCCCCCACAACAGCAACCTCACATACAAATACAGTCCCTGGGACAGCGTTTGGTGAACTCCCCCGTGTGGATCAGCTGTTACCCATTTAGCTAGATGAGCGTCATCCGACCATAGGGGTGTGTGGAAGAAGGTGATTGTGCCAGGTTCTGCTCTGCAGCAGCCAGCTTGACTTCCCCATGGAAGCAGAATGGGAACTACTTGGTCTTTCGTTTAGGAGCTGAAGTGAATGGTGAGAAAATAAATGGGTTTGGGTATATACCTAGGTAGCTTTCTATCAGCATGACAAATACCCTAGACAATGAACTGTTGTGGTTTGCATAAGAAATGTCCCTCCCAGGCACCTGTGTTTGGTAGCACTGTTTTGGAAGATGGTGGAGTCATTAGGTGGTGTATTGCTGGAGGGGATGGGTCACAGAGGCCATGTCTTGAGGTTTTATAGTTGGGTCCCATTTCTTGTTCACTTCCTATTTCCTGGCTGCAGATGGGGTGTGAGCAGCTCCTGCACCTGTCACCATGCCTTCCCTGTCATGATGGACTGCCCACCTTGAACTGTGAGCCAAGGTAAACTCCATGTTTGTGACATTGCTCCTTGTTGAGTATGTTGTCACAAATCCGTATGCTAACACACAAAGAGAAAGGGCTTATTTGGGCTCACAATTTTGAGGCTTCAGTTGATAGCCAGGTGGACCCATTGCTCTTAGGCTTCTGGTGAGGATGTTCACAGCAGATGGAGGGAGGTGTATGGTAGAGTCAACCACGCATGCCATGGCAGGGGGCAAACAAGAACAGAGGAATGGCCAGCAACCCACAACCCCCTTCAAAGGCAAGCATCCAATGCCCAAGACCCTCCCATAGGACCCCACCTTTCAAAAGTTCCACCAGTTCCCAATACTACCACTCTGGTCCATGTACCAGATGTTACCACATGGACCTTTGGTGGACATTTTTACGATTTGGAATTTGCGATTTCAGATTTGAGAACATTTTGACTTCTAAGTGACACCAGGCAAATGTTTCACATGGACTCCCCAAACACCCATAGTTGTAACTGAAAGAGATGAACCATTTTCAGGAGGCTCAGTGGAAAGGCAGCTCTCAGTGTGGCGGCCTTCTCCACACTCTGTGCTAAGCCAACCTGACAACCTGGATTTCCTTAGTGGTCTCTACTGCCTTCCTTCCTTCACCTTGCTTTCACACTGTGGCATGTCATTGAGCAGAAATGTCTCTCCCCATTGACTTCCCAGTTGCCAAATAGAGCACATTCCTTATCTGGTTGACATGCTGTATCACTGTGCATCAGTTACCCTGACCCTGATTGATACACTTCAGGAGTAGTGGGTCTCGAAGGCCTAGGTCTGCTCTTAGGAGTAGAGTTACTTAAAGACTTGAGTACATTTATCAGATGAAGTAATATGAAAGCCTACATAGTGAGGTTCTTATAAGGACTCAGTAGAAGACCACATGCACAGTCCCATAGTGCCTGGGTGCAAGGGCCACCCTCAGAGTTTGGTGATTGATATTATTGGTGGCGGAGACCTGGGCTCCTTTCTTCCTTCCCTGCTTCTCTTTTTCTTCCTCTGGTTTCTGTGACGCCTTAGGTCCTGGTATTCACTTTAGTGCTGATGGCCTTCTCACTATCCAGCAAGTCCACTTTCCTCCTCACATCTTGACCACCTCAGCGGTAGTTCATACCCACGCCACTGCTTTCCTGAATTGTTGTGGTAGTCTTTCCAGAAACATTCCTCACAGGAATATGTGTTCTCACCAGTTGATTCTCCACAACATCTACAACTAGGGAAAAAACAAAGTCCTTAGAAATTCAATCATGCCACTCTCCTGATCCTAGGAATCTCATGTATTCTATCTATGGACACATTGGCTCCCACATGCAAGTTCTTCCCCTCTCTTAGCTCCTCAGAAACACAGGAAGGCCCATCCTCCGTCACATTAGGAAATGGGAAGACTGGCCAAGTGTCTGATGCAGAGTCCCCTGGTGGCCCTGACTGATACACCTAAGTGTCAGAGACAGTACTTCCTTTGTTCATGTTCAAATCTGGCAGTGTTTCATGAGGTAAAATGATGATTAGACAATGATTAGATATCATGAAGATATCTAGGTGACAGGTGCTCCTGAATACATAGGTCTGCTGTTATCTCTGCAGCCTAATTTTCTCTGTGGAAACTTGCTGTCAGGGGGGCCCCCACCAAGGTGAACACCTGGCTGAGCCACACACACCACTACTAAGCCACAGGCTCTACATGTTTCCACGGCAGATAGTGTGCACATTCTCACAGGATGTGTACTTGCAGAGATGTACTAGACCTACAAGGACATGGGGAGGCTACAGGAAGACAAGAGGAGATGGTGATGTGGCATTCCAGTGGCATCCCTGTACTGCACGTCTGCAGACCCTTGCCCTGAGTGGTGTGGGTGTGGGAACAATTAGTTTCCTGGGAAACTCATGATACCTTTCTCCCCACCAGCTGTGGACCAGCATTTTCATCAGGACAGATCGGTTGTCTGTCCTTGCCAAAGCTTCTGTTGCCTCTTCCCTCAGTAGCTCTGGATGGCCCAGGATGACGGCTTCCTATGAGAAGTCCCAGGAGGACTCTGGGATCAGAAGGCAGGGAATGGTCTCCATTGCGGCCACCCTGCCACCCCTCCCACTTCCCTCTCCAATATTCTTCTGCCTTGTTCCAAAGCACCAGGGCAGATTTTAATCCTGTCCAAAAGACCATGTGTCTTCACAATACAGAAGAAAAAAAAATTGAAAGAACAACAGTACTTCCTACCTCCTGACTCATCAGCCTCAGTGGAACCCTTCCTCTATCTATATCTAAAACAGGACAGCTATGACTTGTTTTCATAACCCTGAGAGCATGCCAGGAACTGTACGGTCCTGTGCAGTGGAAACCGTTCGATGCTTCTGCGCACTCTCCTAGTCTGGTGTGTGCACCAGTGGCTAAGCCGTTACCCCTGAGCTCTGCAAAGCTCATGCATTCATTATCCAGTCAAGCATTTGTTCTGGATACCATGAGTGGTTGCACAGCCTAGGACTCCTCTCTTCCTTCCTTCCTTCCTTCCTTCCTTCCTTCCTTCCTTCCCTTCCTTCCTTTCTTCCTTTCTTCCTTCCTTCCTTCCTTCCTTCCTTCCTTCCTTCCTTCCTTCCTTCCTTCCTTCCTCCTTCCCTTCCTTCCTTCTCATCTTCTTCCTATAACCTTAAGGTTTCCTCTAGCACAATGGTCCTCAACCTGTGGGTCACGACCATAGGAAAACAGATATTTACAATATGATTCTTAAAAGTAGCAAAATTATAGTTATGAAGTAGCAATGAAAAAAATTTTATGGTTGGGGGTCACCACAACTTGAGGAACTGTATAAGGGTGGAAGCATTAGGAAGGTTGAGAACCACTGCTCTAGCAGTTCTACCAGTTCCACCATACCCCAGTTTCCAGACCACCAGATGGATGACATCCATCCCCTAGTGTGAGTCCTAGCCCCTTGGGGTCATTTTCCCAGGTCAAACTCACCGGTTCCAGCTGAGAAGTTGGGGTGACCTTACGAGTCAGAATCTCCCTCAAGGGTCCATTCTTTGATTTTGTTTGTTTCTTTGTCTGTTTAGGTTTTTCAAGACAGGATTTCTCTGTATATCCCTGGCTGTCCTGGAATTTGATCTGTAGCCCAGGCTGGCATCAAACTCACAGAGATCTGCCTGACTCTGACTCCCAAGTGCTGGGATTAAAGGCATGCACCACCGTTGCCCAACTCTAAACACCCAACTCCATTGTTTCAGATCTTGCCTTTTGTCTTTAATGTAATGCTCGGGCATTAACTACTCCCAGGATACTCTGCTGTACACAGTGCCATTTCCATTCATTTTCCTAGTTAGCGAGCCCCTGCACTAAATTCTTCCTGTTAAAATCACTGCCATGGCTTCTACCTCATGACTGGACTCCGACCTGTAAGTCAAACCCAAGAAGTCTAATGCAAAACACTCAATTGCTTTGGATCAAAGAAGAGAAAAAGTGAGCTTTCCTGAGCATGGAGGGAGAGCAGAGATGGATCCCTGGGAGTTGGAGAGGACCCAGCAGCTTAGAGAGGACCAGGGCAGAGAGTGAGGGCAAGAAACAGGGACCTCTTCCAGATCATTCCTGCTTAGAGTCCTTCCTCCCTTTCCTTTCCCAACCTTTGACTCTACTCTGTGAATAGATGGTGTGCGGGGAGTCCTGGGAGTTAATGCCAGTTGCAAGGACCATTTCAAAGCTCAGAGACTGACAGGAAGCCAAGTTGCTTGTTAATTTTTATGCTTCTAGGAACCGATCATAATAGCTGTCGAAGAAAGGCTAAATAGGGTTTCAATGAGAAAACGAGTTTGCAGTCAGCCAAGTCTTCAAAGCATCCACTGACCAAGAATTCCTAGAAGTCTCAGAACTCTTCTACTAATTAAGATATTTTTTTTTCTCATCTCTTTGTTCCGGGCAAAAGATAGCATGACTACAAAGATATTTACTACCACTGGATCATGTGGTGTGAGAACTTTATTTCTGCTGTTGGAGATAAAAGATTGCTTTGAAAAGTAAAAGAAAGATAAAAGAAAGTTTATTTGTTCTTCCTAAGGCTGTCGCAGCTCCCAAAACCCCATATAATGTCTCACAGTGCGCATTTTACTATTCAGAGCTGTCTATTGGGGCTGCGTCTTCTTGTGCTGCGCCTCGGCTTTAATGGGACGTCTTTGAACTAGTTTATACTAGTTCCCCATGCCTGACTGTCCTCTGGTTGTGTATCAGAAAGTCTGGGAGAGAGGCTCTTGGTGAGCCTGCATTGAAGGAAGCCAATGAGAAGGGAAAATGAGAAGCTCAACCCGGGACTTTGATGGAGGCGTGGCTTGCCCAGTATGGGGTGGGGCTTGTTAGTCCTGCTCTTCATTCTGACACTGGTGTTTATGCAGCCATTATAGACGCTGGGGTTCGCCACTCCTAAGCAAAGCAGGAAAAAGATTTACAGGAATTGAAGCTCATCGTAATGGCAGAAGTAACTTTAAAAGACAATGCAGTTTCTTTGACCAAATTTGCAATAAAGGTAACATTTTTCTTCCTCGACTTTCAGATACGCGTCTCCATTTCCTGAGTTGGTAAAGAAACTTGATGCAAACAGACATTTCCTGAGTTCTCCGAATCCCATGTCCTTGTCAGAGTAGCAATAACAGCATCCAACCAGACGTGGCCATTGTTCTTTTGTGTCAGACATTGTTCTGAGGACTTCACATACATTATCTCTCATCCAGTCCTCTCAAAACCACAGTGACCTGGGTACTCTCCACATTACACAAATGAGAAAATGGTCGAGGGAAGAAGTTAAAGAGTCCCCCAAGGGTTCCTAGCTGCCAAAGAATACATCCAGCATTTAGGCCAGCTCTGCTTGCCAGATTCTGTCACCCAGGGCCTTGCCCACTATCGGAAAAGAACATCATCTCCTTCTGGTTGCGTAATTACAAAACCAGTCGGACCCAGCACAGTTCCATCTTGTACTTCACTTTGGAAACAGAAAGTTGTGAAGACAAGCTGTCTTGTTTGATGTGCTGGAAATCACCGCAGAAATTCAGCACACACACCAGTGCACTGGATGCTAGGGCAGGAAAGACTGGTAGACTCCCTCAGAAGCCTCCATCCCACAATGCAATGGTGCTTGGACTAGAAATGGCTCCATTGTCGGTTGACAGAATTAGCTTCCTGTTGATGATAAAAAAGCAGCTGGTTAAAATAATCCGGAACGGGAACAGACTTAACACATGTCGTTGAACAAGTCTGCCTCTGTGCCAGAGCTTGAGCTGCAGGTACAGCCGTGAGCAAGATGGAGAGTCCCACAGGGCAAATATGCCCTGCCATACACCAGTAACGAGGGTGTGAATGGGTGATTTCTCAATGAGTGATGGTTTGCAAAGCCTTTAAAATGTGTCTATTTTCTTCCTATTGCCTCTTCCTTCATTCCTTCCCTTCCAGAAAATAAATAAATAAATACAAATGATCTCAAAGCCATAGGTGTGCAGAGTAAGGTAACCTGGGGTAGGAAGAGGAGACTTGGTGGTCCAGGGTGGGTTGTCAGAGCCTATGAGTGGTGAGGGGCTGCGTGCATGTGTGTAAGAAGCCAGACCTGGGGTGAGGTCAAAATACCTGAATGGAAGATAGAAAAACTGAGGAAGGAAATAAAGCGTTTTGACTCTGGTTTAGCAAAACTCTGCCTAGGAATTTATTCTAAGGAAGTAAGTTAGGAAAAGGGAGGCTCTGAGGATGATCGACTGCATGCAAATCTGTGGGTCACACCATCGTTCTAGAGCAAACATTTAGAAACAACTCAACTGACCAAGCAAAGGGCACATGGCTGCAGGACTGAAAAGTTTCACTGGTTAACCTGAAGAACCTCTTCACCTCAGATCCACCATTCCAGGGCATAACCACAACAATAAGAAAACGGTTCAAACTGAGAGAGAAATCTGGACTGTACACGCTGGCAGAGACTTCCTTCAGCAAGTTAAGGAAAAGACAAACAAGCCAGCAAGCAAGTGAGCCAAATACCTAAGTTTTTTTTTTTACAAGAGAGAAAACAAATACGCATTTATGGGGAAATGCAAATGAGGCCCCACAGGTGCGCTGCTTCACAAACACTGGATGGGCAATGCTTTTTACAAGCCCGCTAAGAGCAGTCACTAAAATAAATGCTTGGAGCAACAGCAACTCTCGAAGGGTGCTCATGGGAAAACAGTTGAGCAAAGCAGTTCCGCTTAATTCTGTTTAAAAAAAAAAAAAAAGAATGTGCAAATCCCAGCTTCCAATGATCCCAGTGGAAGAGCATTCACACAGAAAGATGGCTCAGAGGTACTGTGCATAGGAGGGTCACAGATGTGGGTACTGGGCTGAGTGATTTCCAAACACGGATGTGTCTAGACCCCTAGAGCCCGAGACTAGGGCCTCCTCTTAAAGCAGGCTATTGCCAGCACAACAGTGAAGAGACTTTACGTGGGGACCATAACTCGGTGTGACTGGTGTTCCTGTAAGGTGAGAAAAGACAGGGAGGCACGCCTACAGAATCCTGTGTAGCAACGGAGCCAAGCACCAGGCTGGCTGCGTCGGCAGGCCAAGAACACCAAACACTCTTGGCAAAGCTTGGAACTAAGTGAAAGGCCTAGAAGGGGCTCTCTTTAGAGACCTCTCTGGAAAGAGGTTGGCCTTGCCAAAACTTAAGTTTTAGATTGCTTTCCATTACTGTGGCAAAATACCTCAGATCATTAACTTCTTAAGAGGAAAGGTTTCTGTGGCTCAGGGGTTTCTGTCAGTGTCCTATCAACCCCACTGCTGCTGGGCCTATGGAGAGGCAGAATGCTGTGGTGGGGCACATGGTGGACCCATGGTGAGGCAGAATGTTATGGTAGGACACATGGTGGACTCACGGTGAGGCAGAATGTTATGGTAGGACACATGGTGGACCCATAGTGAGGCAGAATGTTATGGTAGGACACATGGTGGACCTATGGAGACGCAGAATGTTATGGTGGGGCACATGGTGGACCTAAGCTGTTACCTCACAGTAGCCAGAAGGACAGCAGAGAGACAAAAAGAGGCTGCAGTTCCAATACCTTACCAGCTCCCAAGAGCACAGTGGACTAGACCTTCGGAATAGTTTTCCTGTCCAAGCTATACCATCCCTAGAGCTATAATGAATCTAACCCTGCTGTTTGAAGCCCCCCCCCCCCCCCGCCACACACACACACACAGTTGCAGTAATAGTTTATGGAAACACAACATTGCTTATAATGTATGGAAAATGAAACGGCCAAACACCCAAGCTCCAGAAAACACTTAAACTGTGTGATGGATACTCTTGTGGTGGAAAACTATTCAGCTCTGAAAACAAACCGACTAGAGTTGCATGCATTAGCACAGAGGACACCTACCGGGATCCAGATAGATGGCCACCATCTGAACGCTCCCTGCCTGCTGATGAAGACAAGCCCTACGCTCGGTCGCGGATTGGTCTCCTGGAGCCTGTTAGCCAGGGAACACAGGGCCAGAACTGGACAGCGAATGCCTCCTTGTAGACACTTGTTTTTCCTTCTGGGGAAATTCTGCCCACAGAGCCAGCTCAACCCTGACAGAACGACAGAGCTAAAAAGCCGTGTGCACAGCAACCCCGCGTGGACGGCATCTGCACTCTGCCTTGGCCATTTCTCTAGCAACAGGGAGGAATCGGTTACACCCAGGCTACCCAGGCTCAAAGGCTGCGACAGATGTGGAAGAGGCCAGCAAACAGATTAATATGAGCTCAATAACTGCATTTGTACTCAAGCTCCTAAGTTTGGTGATTGCATGTGCGTTCGAAATTGTGTTCACCGGTCACTCCAGCCACAGGAGCTGATTAAAACAGAATCAGCACTGCAGGAGAGAAAAAAAAAACACCATACTCTCCCTCCCTCATCAGGGCCTGGTGTAATTATTACTCAATTTAATAGCTCACTGACCTATACCTCTCATCCCTTTTGAAAAGAACTTAATGGCTCAGGGATCTAACGAAGCTCCATTTCTTGCTTCACGGAAGTGACTCTGACGGCCAGAGTCAAACCATTAGCTCCCTCTCCAAACAGACTGAGAACAGCGGGCTGGCTAGGTTTGCCCAGGTCTCACAGCCCATCTCTTCGTAGGCATCATCCTAGACCCTGAGGTCAGCAAGGCCTGGAGAGAAAATGTCGAAGCAACTGGAGATCTCAGGTGTTCTCCCTGTGAGGAGGCCTCCTTCTGCGGGGGCCCATGCAGGAGAGAAGCACACCTCCCCGTGTGCAGTTCCAGATGGAGCTCAGCCTGGTGAGGCTAGAATCAAAGGCTGAACACACCTAATGTGGATGATCTGGGTTTGGGGGTATAAGGAAAGGATGGAGCCGCCCGCGGATTCTGGTTCTGCCATCATCCAAAGACAAGGACTCTCGCAGTGTCTTTGCTCGGCCATCATAAGATGGTGATGGATGACGTGCCGGTTGTGGCAGTCTTTTCTGAGCACAGAGCCACGTGGTACCCTAGGGAGGCAGAGTAGCCCTTCCTTTCTCATCGAGTGTGCTTGAAGCACACAAACTATTAATTAAAGCCTCCCGACTGTAACCTGCCTTTATTATTTATGACGTCCCATGACTACTAAGACCGGCTTTCTTCTTTCTTAACACAACCTCCTTCCTCAGACCTTCATGAAAGCACCATGAAAACAATTTCAAGCACCATAAAGGAAGGAAACTTCATGACCTAGTTGCCTTAGAGACCTCCGGGGATAACTAGAATATGCCATTAACCACGTGCATATAACATTAATAAGGCAGTGGATGGTAACCACAGTCTTTGCTGGGCCACTTCAGAATTTATCATAGATGATCCCTACGTTTTGGAAGTTTCTCAATGATGAGTTTATTTTCTTTGCTTGTTACCGTCTACATGAGACCTCTGTATTATCCTAGAATTATGAACAAAGTATATTGGGCAATCAGTAGATGGTATTTGGCCATTTTTCACAGTGGAAAATTTAGCTATAAAAGTTTCACCTGACAGATCTGGACCAAGGAGAAAACAAAACAGATCCTACAAACTCACTGCAGGAGACCTTTGCTTTGAGAACCACAAGATCCAGAACATCATTGGTGACATCCACATGGTTAGGTCTGGGTAAAACTGATGCTATTATTTGGGTTCCCTCTCCTCCCTACTAAAGCAGGTGCTAAGCAAATAGATGCCTAATAATGATTGCAATAAAAGCCACTGATGGCAAGAGTCGAACCATTATCTCCACACCCAGACTGGCTAACAACAGCAGGCTAGGTTTGCCCAGGTCCCACAGCCTATCTCCTGTGGATACCATCCCCTCTGGGGAAGCTCTCATCCCCACCTAAGCTAATGGCATTAATCATTAGCCAACTTGGAAAGGTTAATGGGCCGTTTGAGTGAGAGGAATGTTTTTTATGAAGTCCTGGTTCCTGGGAATCAGAACACAACAGCAGGAGAGAGCCTTGAGTGTGACATCACCACTAATGAGCCTCTCCACCCACCTCATTCCACACGGTAGGTTGTTTGTCCCAGCACCGCATGAACAGGCTGGTCAGTGGGAACCGGGCCTAATTCCAGACCTGGCTTCCTAATTTTTCTCTAGAACATTCTCAAAGAGTGTCTTAAAATTTTTTTAATATATTTAAACTCTCTTTTATTCTTAAATAGTCAGGATAAGCAAGCCAGACAATAAGATGACATAAACTATGCCCTGGTTGAAGATCTGTCCCTTAGAAAAGGATCGACACTGTCTCGCTTGGTTTTGAAAAGAAAAAAAAGTGACATCAACTGAACCAGATACTGCTTGTAAACACCTTGGTTGTGTCAAATGCTTATTTAAATTTTTAAAAGTAAAGACCCAGTGGTCGCCTTTGAAAGACTTCTGTGCTTACATTGATATAGTGAGATGCGTTTGTCTGTCCCTCTCCATGCTTGTGCGAGATCATCTGTAATGTAGCTTATGGGGATGGAAGAGACAGAGACTGAGAATTTTCACCATCAAGAGTGTCTCCAGAGTGGATATGGTTGTACAAGACTTTAATCCCAGCATTTGGGGGCAAGATGGAGTCAATAGAACCGTAGTACAGAGACAGCTTCTTCCACCATCTCCCATAGAGGTATCTCCAAGGACAGCTACAAGGTCATAAGGCTAGATGGACCAAATCTGAGGAGGCTGGAGAGTCATGTCCAGAGAAATGACTAGAGATGAGACATAATGGCTATTATGGTGATATATTGTGTAACATAATAAACTTGCATGAGGATCAGAGGACAGAGCTAACCACTAGATTAGACATAGAGGTCGGGCAGTGGTGGCACACACCCTTAATTCTATCACTCGGGAGGCAGAGATCCGTCTGGATCTCTGTGAGATCAAGGCCACACTGGAAACAGAGCCAGGCAGTGGTGGCACACACCTTTAATCTTAGTCCTGGGAAGCACACATGCCTTTATTCCCAGGTAATATGGCTGGGCAGAGAAAGGTATATAAGGAGAGACTGATGGAGAGACTATGTGATGGGTGCTAAGGAGCACAGTCCACAAGAAGAGGTAGAGAAAAAGGATCCACACTGCCCACGGATGAGGCGACTGGACATGTGGACAGAGGTGGTACTATCTTGTGCCTACCAAAGCGGCTTTCAGAAGACAACTTGACCCAAGCAGATGTGTGTGTGTGTGTGTGTGTGTGTGTGTGTGTGTGTGTGTGTTGCCCATGTCCACGTGAGCACTCATTGTTTAATCTGCTTGGTGCTTATTTATTAGACTTCTCCTGTGCCTGGTGTTAGGGACATCACCTCTATAAACTGGACAGACAAGCTTGGCACACGCAGACATTAGTCACTTCTTTGAGGTTACGCTAAGTTTTTTGAATAAGCAGAGTAATGGGAAAGACTGAGATTGGAGAAGGATTACTTCGGATAGAGAGGTGAATGGACACGGCAAGAGGGTGACATTGAACTGAGAAGAGCTACCATTCAAACTGTAGGAAGCAAGCAGAGTTCCCTGGTACAGGTAGACAACAGCAAACGGCCCAAGTTGCTGAAGGCAGGAGACACTGGGGATGTGGTATGAACCTATTCTGAGAAAAGGAAGAGCAGAGTTTTCTTTTTCCTAAGTCCCCAAGACTTAGGAAGCCATGGAGGTGTCAAAAGACATGATCTGCATCTTAACTTTTAAAGTGTCTCTGTAGTTGTCCTGCCATGCTGTGCTGTTAGGACCAAGAGGGCCTGGAGAGAAGTCTGTGACTCGGGCCAGAGTGACGGTGTTAATCCTGAGATTCGCCGGAGAAAAACTAGTTCCACCATTTGGGGCCAAATTTGAAGCAAGCTTTATTAAAATAGTAGATTCTGGTCAAGACGGACTTTGGTCAGGCCCACTCTCCGGAACATTCTGCTGAGTGGCCCTGAAACGTGTTTGTTGTGGCTTATAAAGACAAAACCCTCAGGCCACCATCCTTTCCCATGAGGCTTTGTTGTTATTTTTCAAGGACTACAACTCCCAGAATCCCAGGAAGTTAGCTGGTCCTTGGGCAGGTGGGGCTTACACGTTAACTTAGGGTATTACATTGGGAACCGAGAAGTAATGACGTGACAGATCTTTGGCCCATACAGACTCACTGATGAGTAATATCTGAGAGTGAGAAGCATCCAGGATGTGGTAGGAGAGGGTATAGCTTGAGAATTCAAAAGAAGCACTGAAAATAGATGTTTTCGTTAAAGTGAGACTTTGTCTCATATGAAATGAGAATGTCTAAACTCACATAAATGGAGAACACAGATATCTTACATTCTTCCACAGTGTCCTTCAAAGTACACTCACTCCAGTTTGGAGAGAGATGTTCCCAGACATCCTTCCCCTCCCGTGATGACCAAAAGACCATGTTTTCTTAATTTTCCATATGACAGTGGTATTTAAGGCTACCTTATGATTTGAGAAATACCTCCCTGCTTCTCCTCAATGCACATTTGGGAGAATTTCTGGGAGTCGTCAGAGGGCTATCCACCCCTCTATCTGGGAAGAAGTTTCTTAGCCCGCCAGCTACCTGACTCCTAGGGCTCTTTGATGCTAGAGGACTCCAGAGGAGCCCTGGAGCAGACTGCAGACTGGCTTTCCTGGCCACTCTGCCTGCCCACACAAGCTGTCCAAGTACAAACACAGCTCTGCCTTTAATTTCCCTGAGTACAGCAAAGAATAGGTTGTTAAAATTTTCCTGAAGACTGAGGTTTGACACTATTACAATTCAGAGAAGCATTTCCATGCCTACTAACATGGCTCTTACAGAGAGTTCCGGCTCCCAAAGCTAACCTTTGACTCTCTTAGCTTGCACCTCACCTAGTCCCACAGGACCAACTCAGCCTCCTCCCCACCAGGTTTCCAGCCTGCTTCTCACCTGTGAGTCCAGTTTGAGCCTGTCTGCCCCAGGCCTGTGTGCCAGACCTGCTTGGCTTCAACCCCAGATGACTGAAATAGAGGCACTTTGCTTTCTCCAAGGACTCTCACCTCTGAGCAGTAGCAGGGTAGCCTTGTGAAGAGCAACCACTGACCACAAAGCTCATGAGTGCCTTTCCATCTGCTGGTCTTTATAACTTCGCATTGGAGACTCTGGCCCAGACTGCACGAAGCCAGGCATTATTCACTGCCCTGTCCTAACTTTTCATCCAATCTAGAGTAGATCGAGGACTGTACTACCTTCTGGGTTCACTCAGGTCTAACAAAGTCCTCAAATAAATAAGCAAAACATGCATGTGATTATATGCTTATAGAACGTGCATATACATGCACATATACGTGCATGCTATTGCAGAAAGAAATCACTGAAAGCTAAATCTGCATTCAAAGACTCTCCAAGAACAGCCTCCTATGAAGACTAGATAGTACCTTGAGTTTCAGCCTGCAGTAGTACATGGTCACATTAATATCCATGATCACCACATAATCCACGGCTCTTGAGAAATCTGAGGTGCTTCTGTTGAGCGTTCCCCAAACAGAGGAAGCCCAGGCAAACAGCGAGTCTACCTCTCTGCCTCCAGCCATCTCACAGAGCAGTCCGACAGCCTTAGACAATATTTTTCCACTGTGCTCACTCACAATGATGCAGTCAGAGTGCGAAGTATTTTGGAAATTCCTCTTCTAGAAGGGCCGCCGGAGCCAGGAGCACATTCTTTTAGAATAGCTTCAGTGGCTATAAATCTTTAGACTAGGAAGGTGCACTTGATTCTTAAAAGTCAACCAAAGAGCATTCTAAAGCAGATTTAGCAGCTACAGAAGCTCCGATGTGGGACATTACTTTGGTATGGGGGCAGGAGGGCTGTGACTACAGGTCTTAAGCAGGTCACAAACTCTCTCTGAAGACTAGGCATTCTACATTTTGGTGTGTTTCTTTTTCTCTTTATTTCTTTCCTTTTTTAATTTTTTCTTTTCTTTCTTTCTTTTTTTTTCTTTCCTTTTGGTGTTGACAGCAGGCCCTAGAGTCTCATGGGTGCTGGGCATTCAGTCTGTCACTAAGCTACATTCCCAGGCAATTTTTTTTTTTAAATTTTTGCTCCATGCCAGGTTACAATCCTATACAGAATATAGACCCAGAAACCAGTTAATTCCAGTGCTACATGGGAACACCCACAGTGATCACACACACACAAAGCCTGAAATGGGCAACAGGGAGTAGGTAACATAACCTTTGAGGAGGTCACACACTGAGGAAAGGGTTTCACACAGTGCTTCCAGGGCCTGTGAGACAGCTCAGCAGGGAAAAGCACCTGCCACACAAGCCTGGTGACCTGAGTTCGAGCCTTAGAATCCATGGTAGAAGAATAGGACTCCTGAAAGTTCTCTTGTGAGCTCCACACATGCGCCATGACATGTGCATACATATGTCTGCACAGCCACAACTGCCCTAATAATAATAAATAAAAATTTTTAAAGAGCTCCATGCAAACAAGTCGCCGTAACTAAAGTTCTCCACGACCAATTTAAAGGTCACAACATATATTTATGTACGTTCTAATATATTTATTGAAATGCTTACTCCCTTATTTATAATGTTTGGGAGTACAACAACATGATGTGAATTTCACCCCCAGAGGGTTTGTAGCAAGGACCAAAAGACACATTACTTTCACCTGTGGTTTCTGACCCTTTCCTGCCTCATAATATGCTTTTTGTTATGATCTTGATCTTTCTTTGAGCAAAACTTCTTGGCTGTCATGCACTGTAGTCCCCACGGAAACACTATATTACTTCTGAAACGTTCACGTCTTCCCTGGGATATTGCGTGCATTTATATGCGATATCATTTTCCCACCCCATCCATGCTTATTAACCCTAGTGCTTTCTACCTGAAGCTGATCCCGCTGTTCAGTGACATCATTGCAGCCACCAAACAGGATCCTACCATTAAATTCCACTGCCCTGACCAGGAAGGGAAAAAACAAAGGAGTGTACGATCATTCCTGTTGGAATTCCACCAGGGCCCCAGCACCACTTGAATAAAGAGTGTCTTGGGGCTTCGGGTGGCAGGGTTTACTAGTCAGGCCTCTATTTTATATTGCTCCTAAAATCCTGAAACACCAATTGCAGCTCTACATTTTTCTCTTGCGTGGTGGAAAGTGACTCCACAACCCTTTTCCCAGGAAAATTCAGAAGAGGTAATGACCTAGGAAATTTCAGTTGTACTGCTGGCATGGCCTTAGGCTCTCCCCTTTCATCAAAATAGCCTCTTTCATGTCTAGAGTAAACATCAGGAGGAAAAACAGAAAGAAACCTTCTGGTCACTGGGGCAGTTTAAGTCCACGGAATGAAAGGGGCCGAGGCATCACTAGACTTCAGACCTACACTATTCCCAATCGAGAAACAAGAAAGGTCAAGCCGACTTCAGTCACGTCAAAATCTCACCTAGACTACTGTTTTATGCTTTTCTTTGACTTGCCCTATAAATATTTTACTGCAACTTTCAAAGTTTATAGGGTCCTTAAGACTTGTAAAAAGGGTGAGTAACTGGAAGCCAAGGACTGATACCTACCACAGGGATCTTGATTTTTTTTGTTGTTGTTGTTGTTGTTTTTTGAAAGATTCCATTGAATAGAATTTATTCTCCCCAGGATTCTTTGAAAGGTGACTAGGTTTCTTTTCCTAGCCAGACCTGTGACTCTGCAGGGGGTGAAGAAAAGGAGCTTCCGCTCAGGGTGGACTCTATTTGAGACCGCTCTCTGCACTATGACAAATCGTTGGTTTTGTACCCAAACCTTGCAGGTCCCAGAGTGCAGGCACTTGAGAGGCCAAGGATGTGTAGTGACCTGCTGTTTCATCCCAGAGAGACCCTAAAGGCCTGTATCCCTGGCAGTGGCATCCAACCCCAATACCCCAACACAGAGAGGATCCTGGCCCCTTCCCCCTCTAATCTCTTCCCTTAGCATTCTGGAACAACAGACAAGCCACTGGATTTCACAGAAAGTGCTTCTGAAGGGCTCTTCTCCAAGCTGGAAGTTTTAACTGACTGAGGAATGAGCTGCTTCTGGTTTCCAGTGATTTGATTTTGTTGGCTCTTGAATTAATTATTCTGATTTCTAAATCCTTGAAAACAACTTAGCATAATCTAAACAAACTTAATACACGTGCGTATTTAAATACATTTGATCTAACAGCTGAATCTTGCATGTACATCTTTTTTTTTATGTTTTGTCTACATGTACATTTGTGTAACTCATGCATGCAGTTCCCAAAGATGCCAGAAAGGAGTGTCAGATGTCCTGGAACTGAGATTATAAATGGTCATGAGCTGCCATGTGGGTACTGGAAATCAAAGCCAGGTCCTCTGGAAGAGCAGTCAGTGGTCTTAACCACTGGGGTATCTCTCTAGCCACCTTATATGTGAATTTTTATTCCATTGAATTGATAGAGTGAAATTTGACTTCTAAAATGGTGTCTTCTGCACAAATGCCTTGCGTAAAGGGAAGACAAAAGGTGGAGTTCTATGGCTTCTAGAATATTCCCAAACACCTCAGTAGCACAGCTACTCCTGCCTCCCCTCCACAGTATAGATGTGCCTTAGACACCAGTGAAAGAAAAGCCAGTATTTAAGTGTAAAGATTTTGGAAAAAGTAATGACTTTATATCAGAGAGACAGTCATTGGTCCCATAACTTCGGTATGGAGGAGGCTTCTTTGAATGTAAAAACTCCAACATGTGTCATTTAGAGGTAATTTTGTACAACAACGGAAAATAATATTCCTCTGTATGAAGGATTCATCCCAGAACATCATTTTAAAAGCTAAGTCATTTACAATATGATTGGAGCCCAAGGGTTTGACTTGAAACTCTCGGCCACCTTCCCAGTACCCTCAGCACAGTAGAAAAACACCGTTGGCCTGGTTTGGGTGGGCAAATTGGATTACCTACGTGAGTAGAGTCTGACAACCCCCTGCTTGTTGAAGGAGATGCCGTTCTTCCTCTTTGCTATGTGGAAAGATCTGAGCTTTGGACCAAAGTCCACTTAATGCATTTTCATGGCCTCTGCTACAATGCTCAGCATCAAATGGGAGCACACAATGGGATGGAGAGGCCCAAAGAGATTCTTCCAAAACCCAAGACCATTTCCTGGGAGAATTGTCTTTCTGCTTTTGTTGCTTCAATACATTATTTGCCCATTTGTGGTCCTAGAGATTGAACTCAAGACTTTCCATATACTTTGCAAGCACTCTACCATTAAGCTATGTCCTTAGTCACAATTCTTCATTTTTATTACAACTCAGGAATACCTTTCTTGCATGTTCTATCATAGAAATTTTATTATATTTGAAAAACTTGGTGCATGTGTTTGACTTCCTTATTTCACAGAGGTAGTGGGGGTGTCCTTTTACACCTAGAGAAGGAACTCACACATGCTGGACAAGTGCTCTATTACTGGAAAAGACCTTCCCATGTCTTTCTAGGCTGATTTTCATGCTCTGCTCTTGGAGGCAATTATTTGAGGATTCATCTGCTTTTGGACTGAGTAACTAAGATGTGGATGTTGTCACATTTTTCTGCTTCAGGCAACAAAATTATACCTCGTGTCTCTGACAGGAACAGCTTGGCATCCAGCTAGATCTGAGACGCTCTGAGGGTGTCAAAGAAGCCCACCGGTTTTCAGTCTATTCCATTTGAAAATGACCTCAGCTTCGTCTTCCATCCTCTGCCCTGCCTGGGCTGTTTCTCTTCACTGCCTCCCTTCCAGGACCCACTGAATGAGAAGTACTGATTTAGAGCTTCGAGCTCTCACACAATTCAGTCATGAAAAGTAAGATCGGGCCTTGGGAACAAACCACTTCCTGCCATAGTGGAGCCCAGACAGGGACAGTGGCCAGATCTGTTCCATGCTGCTTAACAAGGTAACTCCGCTATTTATCAAAGCACAGGACCCGTGTGGCAAGCTGAGCACAGGACGCAAAAATAGATCTTTCTTCTGAAGCTCAGATGTAAAATATTTTCCATGTTTCTAAATTCCAAATCTGTTCAGAGGGTTTTCTGAGCAGAAAGGCTGCTGTGGTGACACACCCTTAAACTGCAGCACTCAGAAGGATGAGGTGGGAGGACCTCCCTAGTTCAAGGCCACTCTGGGCTCCAGAGCAAGGCCGTGTCTCGAGAAAACAAGGGAAAGTGAGAGGAGACGCTGATGTGCAGATTCTGCCTCGCAGGCATCTTACAGGGCCAGAGAAGACAGCCAGCATTAGCATGCCTTTGAGGGAGCACCCATTTATTGTTTTTAGTTATTTCTCAATAATCACACCACTGGCCTCATCACACAATGGCTTTATAGTAATGAGTTTTCAAAAGAAAGCGAACATTTCCTCTGAGACTGTATTCTCTGGTGAGTCTGGCACACCCCAGTGTGAGGGCTTTTATCTCCAACCAGGGCCAGGGTTTCTCTTTCATCTTGCTGCCTTCCTTGATGAAAATTTCTCTGGCACACAAAGGAAAGCCTACAAAACCCAGTCCAACTTTACCCAAGACATCAGAAATACTCTTTGAGCCAGATAAAATCTGACCCTACAATTTTCTTGCTCTCTGACATACAAGCAATGCTCCTTCCCCAGGACGAGATTACTTGGTAAGGACCCAAGATGTTCGTGGAAATGTGTTCCACCTAAGAGCCATGAAAGAGTTGAAATGACAAGGCCCTCTCTACTCAGATGTCTTTAGCTTTATTAAACAAAGCCATGTGTTTCACCAAACAACACCTTTCAATGATACGTCAAAGACAGGCCACAGGAAGAAGGCTGAACTTCACCTGGCTCACTAGGATCTCTCCTAACTCACTATCACTTTTTTCAAAGATTTATTTCATTATTTTATGTGTTTGGGCCTTGGTGTATGTTTGTCTACCAAGTATGTACTAGTGTCCATGGAGGCCAGAAGAGGGTGTTGAATCCCCTAGAGTGACAGTTATAAGTTGCCCTGTGAGCGCTGAGAACTGAAACCAGGTTCTCTGCAAGAGAAAGAGCTCTTAACCACTGAACCTTCTCTCCAGCCCCTCAACATCAATTTTTAAAAAATAGGCCTTGCTCTGTAGTCCAGGCTCTCCTGAAACTCACACCCTTCTTGCCTCTGTCTCTTGAGCACTGGGATTCCAGGCATGTATGATCACGCACAGTATAAGCCAGACATCTTCTAAAACTAAGATAAGGCCCTGAGACTTTCAGACACTGAGGAAGGGAGGCATCAGTCTACAACCGAAATCACTAAAAGTCAAAGTCATTGTGGTGGTGCCATTTGCTGTGGGACCCCTGCACTCTGGGTTTTTGTCTTCTGACTCAGAACACAGTGGATATTCAAGCGTTTTCACTGGGAGGCTAAGCTGTAATACCTGTTCCATCCTGTTCAGTAGCCAATATGACAGAGACTCCAGCACCACTCAGCCTGTTCATGGTCTTAGCCTGCTGGCTTAGAAAAAACACTTGCTTGAAGACAAGACTCTGAAGGGAGAAACTTCAGCGCACTCTTCCAATATGGATGGGACTCCTTTTACTAGTCCATAGTGAAAACAATTTTTAAAAAGAATAAATTAAGACTAACTGTAGCCACAGAGGTATGAATAAGAGTCTACATATAGGTCCAGGATAAGAAAATCAGTGAACCAATGGACATTTACTGTGCGCTGTCAGCCTCCTCAAAAGGAGGGCAAATTTACTTTTATTTTTTCAAGGGAGTAAAAAGGAAGAGGGGAGGAAGAAAGGAAGGAAGGAAGGAAAAGAGAGAGAAAGAAAGAAAGAAAGAAAGAAAGAAAGAAAGAAAGAAAGAAAGAAAGAAAGAAAGGAAGGAAGGAAGAAAGAGGGAAAACCCTAATTGGTGTCATGTTGTAACAACACACCTTTCTCTGAAAGCCATGTTTGTATTTTTAATTAGCTCCCTAAATGGCAGTGGGTAGCTTTCTCTGTTTAGTTAACTCTCTCCAACTAAAGAATTGTTGTAGGAAATGAGCTTCATTTCACTCTTTGATCCTTAAACACCAAGGTCTGTGATTTTGCTGGACTGGTGTCAGTTGTTAGTTGGAAAGAAAAAACCCTTAATGTCCCTTAAAACCCCTGAAAGTATTAAAACAAAACAAAACAAAACGCTGACAGAAGGCCCCATCTACATTCCCAAACAGCAAAGTTGGACATTACCCATAAAAGGAAGGATTTAGTAAACCCTCAGCAAAAAGGAGGAGGAAGAGGAAGAGGAAGATAAGGAGGAGGAGGTTGAGGAGGAGGATGAGGAAGAGGGAGGAGGAGGGGGGAGGAGGAGGGGAGGAGGAGGGACGGAGGAGGAGGGGAGGAGGAGGGGAGAGGAGGGGGAGGAGGAGGGGGAAGAGGGGGGAGAAGGGGGGAGGAGGAGGAGGACAACGAAGAGGAAGAGGAGGAGACAGAATGGAAGATTAGACAGTGCTTTCTAGAGAAACATTTGAATCTCCTTTTGTACCTAACAATCATCATTTACTGAAGACATAAGCCTCTTCTTGGCTTCTTGGCTAATTCTCTCTCTCTCTCTTATGTTGTGCAAACTTCCTCATTAGAGTGAAATAATATAGCAATATGAAAGATACTAGATATAAAGCAAAGAACAATCAGACTGCAACCCACAGAACCAGGGAGGCTATATAGCAGGGGGGACCCTAGGATGACTGTGGCTTAAAATAAGTTTTGGTTTTACTCAATTAATGGACAAGGCTCAATGAAACATTTCACTATTAGGATAAGAATTTATACTGTATCAAGCTGATAATAGAAAAATAAATAAATAAATAAAAATGAAAAAAAAGAAAGATTTTTATAATAATCTTTGCCCCAATCCCAGCCCATGAGTTATTTCAAGCTGTATAATAGGGTATACCCCCTTGGAGATTATTTTTACTGACTTGACCTGTGGTTCTCTTCTCCCTGCCCTTTACTTACTTATTTATTTATTTTGATGCTATTAAAAGGTAAAGTCAACCATGCATCTTTTGGAGAATGTATTTTGCATGACAAAATTGCATCATAATAAAATTTTAAAAAGCAAACAAAAACTCTATCTTTAACTCTTTTGTTTAGTAGGGTTTGGGGGTTTTGTTTATTTTTTGCTTTAAATAAGTAGATCACTGTTGGAAGTTGACTTGTTTTCCATGAGAAGATTCTTTTAAAAATATAGAGGTACATTGCTATGGTTTAGTGGCATTTAGCCCGGAGGTTTTTTTCTCTGCTGACTAAACCTTGAAAACTCACTCACACCCACAGATGTTCTAGCCCCTCATATAGCTGTAGCAGTTTGCTAAACATTTGCTCAGAGTTACAGATTTACGATTTGCTTCTGGTCCTCTGTGGCCCCTAGATTTCAGCCATATTTCTGTGTAATCATTTTCTCCTCCCTATATAGGTTCAAAGTTCCATTTCTCCCAAGTTCTTCTCAAAGCTCAACTGGTATATCAAATATCCGTTTCAGCATAGTGGGACTATCTTGTCCAATCCGTAATTCTCAATCTCATATACAATGATGTTTTAATTGTGTGTCTTATTTGCAAGACATCTGATCGTGTGGTCTTAACCAAGTTCCTATATTTACTTTGGAGCGCCACTTCTTTCCTGGGGCTCGTTTGGCCAGTTCCACATTCTGGTGTAATAATATATTATCCACACACTTAGGAAAGAAACTAAGAAAACAGTCTGTTTAGAAGAGTTGTTTAAGAAACCTAGTGGGTCAGAAGCCTTTCTCCAACCCCGAGTTGAGATCATTTGATCGTTCTTAAAAAGATTAATCTACAAATTGTGTCCTCAGGGAATACTTCACAGTGGTATACTGAGTATCAAATCTTCTTTGTGTAAGAAAGAATGTATCATCAGATTGATCTGTTCCTCAAGTTGGAAGACTCAGGAGCCTAATACCGCCCCCACCCTGGTTCTCAGTGACTGGGTCCCACTGAGTTCAGGCTTGTAGCCCTCCCCCTCTTCCAGCCGCCTGGATCGGATCGACCTAGGCACAGTACCTCCCAGCCTTAATCCATCTGTGCCGTTTCTCTCCCTTGCCAGGCGCTCCAGAGGATAACCATTACCACAGTCTATATAGAAAACATTCCTTGCAGAAAGTCTTGGCTAGGAAGCTGATGTATATCTCCGAGTTTGTAAAAACAGAATCCCCATCTCTGAAATGCTGGCTCTTACAAAGGAACTTTTGTGGAGGTAGCCACAGGTTTGTTGACATTGCATTTGTGTTGGGTTGCCTAAAAAAAATGGCTGCCTGGAGCTACTGGCCACAGAACTTCCTCTATCTCCTACAAAATTGACATTCTTTTGAGTCCTTCCCTTAAACTCCTTACTTTTGCCCCAGTGTTTGCTCAGAGGAGAAGCTCAGTGGTGTGGCATGTAATACCAAAGGAAATGAGAGGGGAACAGGGGAACATTTTATGGTGGCCTCCTCTCCTGTCTGCCCAACGTCACAGTCCCCATCACCCCGTGTTCCCCCTAGTATAGTTGGGGAACAAATTACACTTACAACTCGGCTGTTTGAAACAATGGTTTCTGTGGAGTCACATATTTTGTGAATGGGAAAGTCTCGTTAGGACAGATTTTTTTTTAATGAGATTTGTCTGCTCAGTACTATCCACAACATCCACTGGAAAAGCTGCCATCTGGGAGTGATGCATGAGCTGGGAACTAGAACTCTCCCAGACATCTTCACTCACAGTCAGGAGGCTGGTGCTGATTGACAGTTGGAACCTCAACCAGGGAACTTATATGTATCTGTCCCATGTGGTTTGTACTCCCTCAAGGAATGGCTAGCTCAGAGTACCAGTTCTGGGTGTCCCAGTGAATAAGGTGAACACTACATCACCTTTTCCAACAGAATCATACAAGTCATGAGTGTGCTGCTGCCTGCAATCAACATCCCACCCAGAGACAAGGACAAAGACTCTCCCTGGAAACAGTGTCAAGAACTTTGCAGTGGTTGTTTTCAATAATCACAGTTCTGGTATTTTCCAGCTAACCTCCTTATAAAAAGTCCCCCAGTGCACACACAGACAGTCATGTACTCACGTGTACGCATACATACACTACACACCATATCACAGCCTACACTCAACTCAAGATACTCACTCCTTATAAAATGTCCCCTAGGGCACACACAGACAAGACAATATATAATTTACATTCGCTTTAAGCTATATAGAATCTGGAGGATAAATAGCCCTGGATAAGTCAAGATTCATCTTCCAGCATCTCAGAATTTCCCTAACAGAAAATAAGTCAACAGAAAGATTAAAACCATGGCGTGCTTGCCCCTCCATGTAGAAGAAACAACCTTTTACCTGTTGGAGAAGTCCCACAATTCGCTGGGGCCACTGGAGCCTGTATCCCATGCTCTTCTGATCCTTCCTTGAGTTTTACTTAGATTTTGCTGTATACTCAGTACAGTAAGCCAGACCTAGACTCTGGGGACAGGTACGAGCCTCATAGATTCAATATCAGTCTAGAAAGCACAAGTGTGAAATAGAAGCCAAGTTCACTTAGTTCTCTTCACAAAAGTGTCAATTCCACTCAAAACCTAACTGCCCACCCTGCCAGCATGGGAGAAGAGGTGCTTTGTCTTGTTCTCTCCATCACAGAAAACCATTTGATGGACATGACAGCTACTGCGTGCTAATTACGGGGCAAACTTCTCAGCGTGAGGTTTGTTGCATCAACAGGTCTTGGAACAATCTAGCAATTGTTTGGAGAAGCTTGGGTACTCAGGGTTGAGGCCTTCCATGTCAATTAGCTCCACTGGTTGTCATGACTTGGAGTTGTTCTAGTGGGTGAGGAGCTCAGTGACGAGCGATGAGCCCTGCACTCGGGTGGTTGGCTCTGCAGAACGTTGTGCTTCTGGCTGTGTTTCTGGCTGTTGAAGATATAATGAGAGGGGTCAGTGTCCCACTCCACTCCTGCTCCAGGAACACACCAAATCTCTGCCATGTGGGAGACTAAGGTCTGGATAGAAGCGGCTCTAGAGAACTGTAATGTTTTCAATGTGGCATGTTGTGTCTGGGGACTTGTCGGTTTTTGAAACAATAACAAAAGGTTGTAATTTACTTTCATTGTGAGAAATTAATGTTCCTTGAAAGGCAGAGAGGAAAGAAAGAAGACAACGAAGATGGATACACTTTCTCTGTGGGTGAAGAGTCTTGTCTTTTGTTTGTTTGTTTGTTTGTTTGTTTGGTTGGTTGGTTGGTTGGTTTGGTTTTGGAAGCAGGCAAGAGGCAAGGCAATGCAGCAATTAAGAAAAAGAAACCCACTAAGATCTGAGAAAACAAAAGCAGGATGGGAGGACCACGAGTCTACCAAAACACACTTTTCACTTCCACCAGGCACAAGTCTAAGCTGTGTCCCTAAGTGTTCTTTACAGGTGGATGTGTGTGTCTGGCCACAGAACCACAGGCAGGCTGATGAACTAGTCCTCCAGACCCAGCTTTCAGGGAAGATACTTGTCCCCATCATACTGCCTCCCTTTTACATATAGACACTTGAACTTGCCATAACTGGCTTCAACCATGGAGATGGAAGTTCTCCCAGAGAAGGTATGAGGGGAAAGGACAGAGTAATAACCTGGGAGAAAGGAGACAAGGTGGTTCAGTGGGGAGAAGCAGCCCGATGACTGCCTGAGTTCAATCCCGGGGACACATGGTGAAAAGAGAGCACTGATAACCAGAAGTTTCCTCTAAGCTCCACCCAGATGATATGATGCACACCCCCACCCACAGAAACAATAGTTTATTTAGGTTTAAAAAGAGTCACTGAGGGGCTGGAGAGATGGTTCTTCCAGAGAACCCAGGTTCAGTGCCCAGCACCCACATGGCAGCTCACAATTGTCTGTAACTCCAAGATCTGTGAACTGCCTGTAACTTCAAGATCTGACACCCTCATACAGACATACATGCAGGCAAAACACCAATGCACATGAAATAAAAATAAATTATTTAAAAAGAGTCACTGAAATATGTGGAAACCACAAGAATATCTGTAACTCTTTAAGATTCACATAGGAGAAGAAAATTATTTTCCCAGACAAAATTCTATATGGATAATTATTCACAGACTGAGATTTACCCCACTGCGCAGAGACAATCAGTTCGTGGCTTTCCCTGTCTTATTTTTCTTTAATTAAAATGGTGATAGAAGTTTAAAAAAAATTGAGGTGTTTGGGTTGTGAGCAGCCAGATAAGATGTGTTATTGTTTAATGTTTAGGATACAGAGGACTTCCTACAATCTGTTCTATATCTGTGTTGCTCAGTCTGGCAGTCACTGGCAATGTGTAGCTAATAACAACCTGATGTGTGGCCAGCACAAAAGAAAAACTGGATGTTTAATTACATTTCATCGTAAGACGTTAGCCTTTGAATAGTCATCTGTAGCTGGTGGGTCCATGTTAGACAGCTAACCTTGTTCACAGTGGCAGCATTATTTCCCAGAAAAGGCCAAATCACAAGGACTTTCGATTTTCTAAATCATGGGCTCTGTGACAATTAATCAGCCCTGGTATTAGAGGGGAGTCTTGGCCATGGCTCTCCACCCCCCAAGGGGTGTGCTTTGTCCCCATAAAACATTCTTTATAGAGACAGAAGGTTGGAGCTGGGAATGTAGCACATTGGTAGAAAGTTTGCCTAGTGTCCCAAAGTCCCAGGTTCAATGGCCAATATCTCATTAGCCAGTCATGGCAGTGCACACCTGTAATTTCAGCACTAAGAAACAGAGTCCGGAGGATCAGAAGTTCGAGGTCATTTTAGGCTACATAGCAAGAGGCCAGACTGTGATACATGAAACTCTATCTCAAAACCTTGAAAGTTTCAAAAATAAAAATGGATAGGGGGTTGCTCTATCCATTAGAAACTTATAGGTTCTTCTCATGTCTTCAGCTACTGAGGCTGAAAATATATTCCCAGTCAAATGTCAGTGGTGACAGGGCCAGTGCCAACTCCTCTCCCCATTCTTGTAACAATCTAAAGAAAGAAGGGCTTAACCTGAAAGATTTAATCTGAAAGTCCAGCATTCCAGACCCTGTGGAACACTATAGACAAAGCCTTGAGGTAGAATGGCGTTCCTCCCTGTGCCTCTCCAAAACATATTCCAGAACTGAACGGACCTTGGCTCTCCCTTCGCAGCCTGGCCCCGCCCTCAGCTTGACGTGATCATGACTTTCTAAGGGTGTCAACTCCCATCACACCTCAACCTCACATCACCCGGGGGCATGACAAATGCCCCTTCACTGACCTATAGATCTGAATTTTTCCTTTCCAAGTTCATTGCCACCTTCCCTTCATGCCAAGATTTAATGATTCAAAGGGTAAGTAAATCAAACTGTCTTTTTAGCACATGCTAAAGGCAAATCAATACACACAATTTCCCAGGGCCTCTGAGAAGCCATGTTTCATTTTTAAACCTTACCTCAAAAACCATAAGTGGTGATGACAGGATATGCTGTATCCTGTACACTGGGGCTCAACAGGGAGAGGCTGAAAAGGGAGTCGGGCTTCCAAGGCCAAGGGGCCACGGCTGCTGAAAAACCTGACACATTCCTAGATGACGAGGCTGGCTCTGTGTGGTCAGATTTTGAGTTAATGTTGATTGAACACCATGCTAAAGCGCCACTCACATGTGTGCCCAAGAGAGTTGCTATGTGCTTTCGAGAAAGGTCTTCTCTCTGCAAAAGACTGATGGAGACCACTGAGGCCTTGGGAGTACATGCCAATCATTAAGAAAGGAGACTGAGGTCCACCATGGTGGCACACACTGGTAATCTCAGCCCTGGGAAAGCAAAGCAGAGAGATTGCCCCAAGTTCCAAGCTAGCCTGGTCTACAGAGTAAGTTCCACGTCAGCTTTGAGATAGACCCTCAGTAAAAAATAATAATAGTAGTAGTAGTAGTAATAATAATAATAACAATAATAAAGAATAAGAAGGGAGGAGGGGAACCAGAAGATTTGCATATCTCAAATATCCTCAAAGTATATCCTTGATCCTTGATAGTTTTCCTTTCTGAGATTCTGGAGGTAAACGAGCTCTTCCTACATAGCTATAATATTTCCAGTGTTAAATGGAAAATAAAATGTTCTCAAACAGGTAACACACTGTATAGATTTAAAAACAAAAACAAAAGCTTGGCAGATGGTGCAGTGGATAAAGTACAGACCTGAGCTCGGAGTCCCTAGCACTCATGTGAAAGAACCCATCCCAATGCTGCACATCTGCAATGTCAACCCTGGGGACAGAGACAGGCAGAGCCCAAGGAGGCGCCGGCCAGCTAGTCTCTCCGAAACAACAAGCTCCAGGTTCAGAGAGTGGCCTGTTTCAAACAACAAGGTGGAGAAAAATAGAAGTTGACACTGGCCTCTATGTATGCGCGCATGCACGCGTGTGAACGCGCGCGCGTGCGCGCGCGTGCACACACACACATTAAGAGAGAGACAGAGAGACAGAGAGAGACAGAGAGAGACAGAGAGAGAGAGTAATGGAGGCAGTTCTATATGCTTTTGCTCACTCTCTGAGGGAGTTTTCCTGTCCACTTGTTTATTTTTATCTATTTCATGCATATGTACACAGGGAACACCCTATGGAAGCCAGTTCTCTCCTTCCACCATGTGGGTCCCTATGGTAGAACTCAAGTCCCCAGGCTGAGCCATCCCTCTGGCCTCGTATTGTCTTCTGAACTCCGCACTAAGAGGCGTCCACAGAGCACAGCTGGTTGTGGTGCTTGGCACCTTTGTGGAAGAAGGATCTGGAGGATGCCAGGGCAGAGTGTGAATGAGGAGCAGTGCTGACTACCTTTTGGATTATCTCCATTCTTCACCTTCATCCCTCAGCATCTCTTACCTCTCAATACTTCACACCAGGAAGATGAGGTGGGCCATGGGGATGGGAGCTGTGTGGGGCAAGACCAGCCCAGGCTACATACCGAGAGCTTGTCAATAACAAATAAGCGCCTACTAGCATTGACTTCCAAATACCACCTTACCTACCAAGGTATCTGCTGGGTTCTTACTAAGGTCCAGCTAATCAACGGGCCTCTCCTGTTCGAAGGGCCAGCCCTGGTGTTCAGCCAATCAGGTTGCACTAGAAGCCGTGAAGTTCCTCAGGCATGAGTAAACAGGGACAAGGGAGAGAAGAGAGGAAAAGAAGAGTCCTGGAGTCTACACTCTTCTAAAGTTTTGTCAAAATAAGGGAGAAGAATACAGAGAATGCAAAGGAAAACCATGAGAGAGGGAGAACTCAAGTCTGAAGGAGGCCATATAGCTTTCTGTTCCTCCAGCCTGCCCCTGACAGGGCCCTGCCTGAAGCCCTGAACCACAAAACTGCCTTAGGAGTCATCTGGAAATGAGGTCACCAGTACAGGTCACCTGTCAGGAAGATGTATTGGGACTAGTCTACAAACATTTGAACGCAGTTCAAATTGTGCCACCTCTGTTGTGTGGATGCCAGGGACTAGTCAAACACTCTCTTTGTGGATGAGAAAAGCCCTGGTTAGTGCATCTGTAAGGGGGAACCATGGTGCTCGGGTACATTCTTACAGGAGGAGCAAGGACGCATCAGCTTGAACTAACTGTGCATGTACGATACATACACATGTGAATACGTATCTTCCAAGTCAAATGCTCAATTAGTGTTAGCTTATAGGATTGCTGTTGCTGCCACTCCAAGGATTAGATGCAGCTCAGTACGATGCTGAGGGGACGCAGACAGGGGTCACACCCCGTTCTGCTTACAGAATAAGAGCAAAGGAGATACGCTCAGAGATCCTCCCAGACTCACAGCCTGAGAGAACTGACTTCATGCGGAGCAGGCTTCCTCCGAAGCAAGACAGGATGGAAGCAAGAGGGAGAAGATCAAACCAGCAATGCGCCAAGTCTGGGGAAAAGGCCAAGGACACTTTGATGTCTATCCTGGATGGTCTAAGACCCAACTTAACTCGGAGCATTTTTCTTCTGAACCAACAGAAGACCTAGAATGTGGGGAGCTCAGAGCAAGAAGGTCATGAGCCAAGAGACACAGAGTTCCTAAGTCCCAGCCTTCTCCATCCTGGGAAGGCGAGGAGTGACTGGGGAGATGGGTTGCCTCTTCTCCTCCATCCTGGGAAGGCAAGGAGTGACTGGGGATGGGCTACACCTGCATTTTCTGTCTTTCACCTATCAGAAGGCCTCCCTTTTCTGAGGAGCCAGGAGTTCCACATGCTGAATCAGACGGTACCCATTAACAACTCAGACGAATCTGGAGCTTGTGTGTAACGAAAGCATGTGCGCACGCACACACACACGTACACATGCGCTCGTGTCTTTTATGCTATCTGCTATAGCTACTCAGAAACTAAAGAATTCAGAGTGTCCCGGACACAAGCTAAGTTAAATGAAGTCCATTTAGGGATGCAATCTGTGGCTCAATACTTATCAAGCCATTGTTTCCCTGTGGAAAAGAAGGCAGGGAGGCTGCCACAATGGTTCAACTGGTAAAGGAGCTTACTGCCAACTCTGATGAGCTGACTTCGATCCCCAAAACCTGCGTAGTGAAAGGAAAGAACAGACTTGCAAGTTGTTTTCTGACCTCCACACATGTCCTGGCAAATGTGTAACTCCCCTCCTCCCCCGCAATAAATAAACAAATATGTTTAATTAAAAAAAACAAATAATGAAAAGCCCAGCTGATGTGAGATATCCACCCCTCCTAATAAGTTGGAGATGCTGAATTTTTGAAAGTCTTTGGACAATCCTTGGCTGAGGACCAACCTGGATCACAGCAAGTTAGGTGCTAGGAGAGGTTGTCGCTAAATACTTATTAACTAACTAACTATTATTAACTAACTAACTTAGTAAGTTGTTAATGGGGCATAAGATCCCATTTACAGAGGCAATGCTTTTACCATCTGATTCTAACAAGGAAATGCTGTAAGACCTTAGTCATATTTGCTATCTGGGAAAATAATAACTGAAGATGTATTTACTGGCAGAGTTCACGTCAGTCCTCTGAACAATGTCCAAACAAATGCCATTTTCTGAAAATTCAACTTGTTCAGGCCCAGGGAGTGTCTCTATATCTGAGGACTTGCTGCTTGTCCTGTTTACTATGTATCAATAATGAATTTCCAAAGAGCAGAAGAACTGACATCCATTAAACTGAACTTTTTTTTTTCTAGGAAAGTTCAATGTATACAAACCTCTCACTAGCAAGAGGAGCGATGTCCCTTGTGGGAAAATTTGGGTTTCAAAAAATGTGATCTTTATATTTGGAGCCAAAGCACAGTGGGAGTGCATATCAAATTATAACAGAGAGATAAGGTTTGAAATCCAAGCACTCACCACAAACAGTTCATGGATACACACTCAAGAACTTCTTAACTGCCACAAGGGTGTCACCTGAGTATCTGAGGAATGATTTACTCTCATTGAAAGTCTACTTAATTCTGAACATAAATAATTGCAGACACCGTCTGTAAACAAAGCCAGACGCTACAGAGAGAAGAGCAGGAGCCCCCATCTGCTCCTTGGAGCTACAAAACACCCCTGTGTACCCAATACTGAAGACATGAGGCCATCAGGGTTATTTTAAGATTTATTCATTTTGCCTTATGTGTATTTTGCCTGCATGCATGTCCACCATGTACACACTTGGTGTCTGCAGAGATCAGAGGACGGGGATTGGATCCACTGGAACTAGAGTTACGATAACTGTGAACCACTCTGTGGATGCTGGGGATAGAACTGGGGCCCTCTGCAAGGGCAACAAGTGCTCTTAGCTGTGAGGATTCTCCCCAGCCATGTGGCAGGGTCTACATTCTCTGTTTCAAAAGCAGAAAGAGGACAGGTAGAAAAGAACACACTAATAAATGTATGATACTTAGCAACACCTCAAGCTCAGTGGAGGATGCCAAAATCATAGAGCTCAAGAACTTCCCAATATTGCCTAAAAGTTAATAACTATTTCATAATCATCAAATGACAGTATGTCAGAAACTCAGCACCTTAAAGGCTGATGAAAACTTAGAGGAAACAGACCAGCCCTGTAGTATTTGGAAAAAATAGGTGTAAGAAGGAAGTGCTTAATGAATTATTAAAAGAAGGCTGGCCAGGATGATTTGATTTCTTATCTCACTACTCAAAGCAGCTCTATGAGGTTTGGGAATTGCTCTCCTTTATACCTGAGGAGACACAGGGTGAGATCAGTAAACCAAAGGCACAGAGCAAGGAAGATGAATCAGAGAGCAACCAGATGTCTTCGTTGATCTTCACAGGCTTCCCCAAGGTGAATGATAGGCAAGGTCCGGGTGCTTGGGAATGGCATGGGCACAGAGGGCATGAACCTATGCCCTGGCTTGTTTTCTGTTGCTGTGCTAAATTATGCCAAAAACAACTTGGGGATAGCCTGGTTATAGTCCATCCTCAAGAGAAGTTAGGACAGGAACTCAAGGCAGGAACCCAGAGTCAGGAACCGTAGTAAAGGCCATGGAGGAACATTGCTTACTGACTTACTCTCATGGCTGCTCACCCTGCTTTCTTATACAGCCTAGGACCCCATGCCCAGAGACAGTACTACCACAATAAGCTGGGCCTTCTCACATCAATCATCAAGAAAATGCCCCACAGGCTGGCCTATAGGCCACTCTGATGGAGGAGTTTTCCCACCAGATGTTACCTCTTCTCAGAGGATCCTAGTTTGTGTTAAGTGGAGAAAAAAATCAAACAGATATCCAGCACAGCCTGAGAAGTCTTCATGAAAAAACTGAACTCTGAACTAAGATATTTAAAAGAAAAGAAAACAACAACAAACCTTGTCCAGAAAGCATGTGAAAATAAAATCAGTAGCTGAGATGCATTAGCCTCCGTGGCAGGTTGACTCACCCACAAAAGCAAACTCCTGAGAGTTCTCCATGTAGATCTGATTCAACACCTGACATTGTATTTAGATGGCAGGATACTCAAGAATCACATGTTGAAATAGTAACTGAAAATGATGGGCAGGACTAAGAGAACCAAATGTGATCCAGCAAATCCAGACTGAGGATTTGCCTTAAAAAACAGGTAGGAAGTTGAGGCTATGAAAACATGACGTGTTCATGAAGGTTCTAATGCCTCGTTGGCCCATTCAGTAGGTGGCCTCTGCTTATGGCCGAAATAGTCTCTATCTTAATGATGCTTTCATGAGTAATGTTCACCCCATCCAAGTGCCCAAAATGTGACTATGATTCCTCTCCACTTATCCTAAGATATCCTGAGTGAAGGCAGGTCTGCTGCCATTTCCACATCAGTGTTTGGCAGCAGAAAAACATGCACTGACCCATTAACGCATTGGACATATCTGCCACACACCTTGGCTCATAACGTTATAGGAGGTAGGGAGAACCTTCAGAAAGGTATCACTGGTCCCAGACTTCCTAGTCTGGGGGTGGGGGAGCACAACCAACCAGGAGCTCACCTGGCACCTTTGCCGATCACCATCTTACCAAACCCATGGTTTAAAGGCAGCATCTCTGCACCATGCAGGACTCAACCAAGTGCCACCAGTGACTCAAATAGGAGCCTGTCAGGTATCAGGAGACCGTTATGCTGAGCGAGTATAGAGTGGGAAGATGGATGAGTGAAAGAGGCAGAATGATTCACAGGCTGGGGAGAGAGGTGGACCTGAGGAGGGAGGGTGGCAAGGATCAACAGGCTGAGGTGAATGCCTGCTTGTCAAAGGAGCCCAAAGTGATATCCGGGCCTGGTCTATTGCCAAGTCTTGGTCTGAGGCCATGAAGCAGCTGATGGGGCTGTGTTGATGTCTGTGGCTTCTGCTGCCACTGAGGGCTGTACGGATGACCAGGGTTTGGTTAGCTACCTGAGACCATCTCAGTGTCCGAGGGCCATGCTGCTGCCGGAACCATACTGATTTGGGTAGCCTGTACTGACACCTGAAACCGTGGAGACATCCAGGCTGTGGCTGCTGCAGCTGGGGTCTGTAATGATGTCCATGGCCAGTGTTAGAACAGGTCCTGTACCCGGCCTGGACAACACACTAGAGCTGACCCTGCTGTCTGGGGAACAGGTGAGCCAGCTCTGAGGGTGTGAGCAGGAGAGCTGACTCCACCCCTGCTCCTCATATGCTCCCTACAGCAATGAGGAGAGGGGGCCCTGCACCTTGCCTGGGCAAAACAATAGAGCTGGCCCTGATGGTGTAGGGGACCTGGATCTGGGGACCTGAGAACAGGATAATTGGCCTCACCCCTTGCTGCAGGCTGCATTGAGTGAGCTGGTGGGCCATGCTGGAGAGCTTGCCTGCCTACTTGGGTAGCGATGATGGGGGAGATCTGGCAGGAGCTGCTGTCCAGGCCCAGAACCAGGGCTGTGATTTGGTCCACCCCAGCATCCACCGCATCTACTAGCTGTTGGAGCATCTGAAGGGGACAAACCTGCAGATCCAAGGCTGCAAGATCTCCATGACACAGGACAGTGGTGGGATGTCCAAGAGGAGCCCCCAGAGACAGCCTATTATCGATAGTGTAGCAGAGGCTAGACCAATGACTCATGGCGGTGAACACTTACAAGCAAAGATGGATGGAATGAGGGGTTAACTGTGTGACTCAACAGCCACACTGCAGCTTCCACAATGAGATTCTTCTGCTTTTTTTGTTGTTGTTGCTTATTTGTTTGGTTGGTTTTTCTTTTAAAATTGTTTTGTTTAGGGGGAGATTGCATGGGTGGAGGGCAGATGGGAGGGAACAGGGAGATGAGTGGGTAATGGGAGAATATCGCTAGCAATCCACAGAGTCTGCTTAATGGGCAAAGGAATTTATTTGTGAAAGAAAACTCACAAGACAAAATCGAGAAATTTGTTGCAGGATCCTGGAAGGGTGAGGCATAGTCCAATGCTGTTCTCTGGCAAGATCTGCCCTGGTCTGTCCCAGCATCCAAAACGAGAAGGTGGTGAAAAGAGAGCCACTTGCGTGCATCCCAGGTTTTAAGGGCCCCCCCCCAGCAGCCATGCCCCAGGGGCATGTACTTCAAGGTCATAGGCAGTTGTAACAGTTACCTGCTACCTCACTAGGGGCAGTCCTTCAGGACATGGCAAGAACAGCTACCCACTACATCTCCCCCTTTTGTCTAAATAAGAAAGCTCTAACCTAACACAAAACTACATACAATAGGAATGACTTTAAGTATTGTCCAGGAGAAATAAAGGGTAATGACCTAAACAAGTGGAACTACAACCAACAAGAACAACATCAAACAAGAGACACATACTAAAATCCAGAGATGTCCAGAGCACAGGTAAATAGCATGTTACAGAGATTATTCCAAAAGCTGTCCTATCCTGAAGAATCTAAATCTAGTAGTCAATATGTTATAGCTAAGATATGAGAAGACTGTGACTGTAACTATTAGTCTTCAACCCCATTAAAGCCCTGAGAAGGAATATAATAATACTTGAGAAATGGGAAATTCAGGCAAGCAACTTTTGGAAATCTTTCAAGAATAGACAGAGACAGCTGGCAGCCTGGACAGTCACCTAAAGTTTCTCAGCATCATTGGTGCATCCAAATTGGCTATAGGCCTAGTATATCTGACAGAACATTTTCAGAAGCAGGAATTTTGAAAGACCATCTTACCCTGTCTTGGCAGAGTTCAGTAGTTGCTTTTCCTTGTAGAAAGGACAACATTCATACTATTAGCAGTCAAGGTAAGGGCTGTTCTTTGCCCAGCAGCCCATTTTGTGCCAAGAAGAAGAAAAACTTCCAAACAGAGCATCTTAGAAGCCCAACATTCTCTCGGGATCAGATTGGTGCTGCCAGAAGCAATTGTGTCTCACGTCAACAGAAGTCTAAGTTATATAAACGTCATATTCTCTAGGTCTATGAAGTGTTTGAAGATTACCTGTCCACCTGACCTATGTATCTGTAAATGTGGACAACCTAACTAACGTAACTATAGAAATGACAGGCATGGGTAACTATGAATCTTTAAGTCTTATCTACCTAAATAACCTAAGGACTAAGGCTCCAAATAAACAAGGTAAACAGCCTATAAACAAATGTACAGTAAAAGGACAATGACTTCAAAATTGTGACAATACACAAAATATCTTAAACAGAGGTACAAATGTGTAGTGCAATATGCAATATGACAACAATCCTAAATATGTGTCAATATACAAAATATCCTAAACAGAGGTAAAACATACATACAATATGACAAATACAATTTTACATTTGTATCAATATACAAAATATTTCAAATAGGAGTAGAAATAATGTACACTACAACAAATACAGTTTTGTATTTGTATCAATATACAAATTATGTTAAATAGGAATATAAAAATAGTTTATATTTATATCAATATACAAGAATCCATAACTGTGAAAATACTGAATCTAATTTTTGTTGTTCCACCCCCAACCCTATAACCATTATCCATAACCTGGAGAAAATTGAAACCTTTGGGAGAGGGGTGTCATTTTCTTATCATTGCTTCCTGCTGTTTAGCGGGCCACAGTATCTCTATTGAGTCCTGTTAGAAAGCTCAGATAGTGCTGTGGGATGTTCTGTATGGCAAATGTGTTGCTGATTGGTCAATAAATAAAACACTGATTGGCCATTGGCTAGGCAGGAAGTATAGGCAGGACAAGGAGGAGAATAAAGCTGGGAAGTGGAAGGCTGAGTCAGAGAGACACTGCCAGCCGCCATGATGACAAACAGCACGTGAAGATGCCGGTAAGCCACGAGCCAAGTGGCAAAGTATAGATTAATGGAAATGGATTAATTTAAGCTGTAAGAACAGTTAGCAAGAAGCCTGCCACGGCCATACAGTTTGTAACCAATATAAGTCTCTGTGTTTACTTGGTTGGGTCTGAGCAGCTGTGGGACTGGCAGGTGAGAGAGATTTGTCCTGACTGTGGGCCAGGCAGGAAAACTCTAGCTACAAGATAGTTAGGTCTCAATAGTGCTAGCTGTAGATTCTGCAGCCAGTCTCAGAGTAATGAGTAAGGTTGTCTGGGATTCTGGCTAGAAGTGTAGTATGATAGACCATCTCATCTTGGAACTGTCCTAGAGAGTTTTCAGTCCAAAGTTGATCACTGAGTAATGTTCATGGGTACCATGGCATCATTCTGGACTGGGTAGAGTTGTTGTTGTGGGGCCCCATCTTCCTTCTGGAGACTTCAGAGATTGCTATTGGAAAGACTTGTTTTTTTACTGTGGAAAACCTGAACATTTTTAATATCAAAATGGAAAGTTTGGATTTATTCTGGATAGAGAAAGGATCCTCCAAAAGCAAGTACATGCATGGAAAGAAATAGAATCTTGATGACAATGGTCCCTTTTTTATTGGTTTTCTTCTGTCCCATATCAGGCGGCTCTTCTGATATGAGATAGAACCTCTTAATTTTTTCTTTCAGCAACATGCTTGGGTTTAGAGAAGGAGAGAGCCATATTCCAACTCCAAAGCCAGGTTGATTTATAATTGAATTGGGAACCATAACTTTTCTAGAGTTAAAGAGATATAGATGTTAGGCAATGAGATATTACCCTGTGTAGATTGGTGCCAATAGGTTCTTTCCTTCTGCTGTAGACATCTGGATATCCAAGACCTTATGATTTCTGGAAGACGGATATTTCAATTATCCTGTAAAGACAAAAAACAGAACCCTGTCCCCATCCTTGTTTGTTCAGTCTTTCTTACAACTTGTAGAGTTGTCATACCAGTGGATGAGCTATTACTTCTCCTTATCAAGGGGTTTCTCCTGTTTGAATCGAATTTTATTAATTTTGTTGGTATCTATAGCTTTTCCTCTCCCACAGAAACAAAAGCAAAACCCCTTCCCCAACGCAGGACATATCCTGGTTTCCATTCTGAGGTTAACACATCTTTGAAATAAACCAGTTGGTTTAACTCAGGAGTTTTTTTTTTGTTGTCCAGTGTCTCTCTGCAGCTGTTGTCCCTTTCTCATCAGCATTGAGAAAATTCAAGGTTAATAAAGCATTATGTAATCTATTTTTAGGGGTCATTGTTACCTCTTTCTATTTATTCAGCATATCCTTTAAAGTTTGATTAGATCTTTTTATGACTGCTTGACCTGTGGCATTGTGTGGTATAACTGTAATATGCTTTATATTGTAATATGAAAAAAAAACTGTCTCATTTTATTTGAGACATATGCTAGGGCATTGTCAGTCTTAATTTGTACAGGTATTCCCATGATGGCCATAACTTCTAATAGATGTATAATCACAGAATCAGCCTTTTCAGAACTCATAGGAGTTGCCCATTGAAATCCTGAATAGATGTCAATGGTATGGTGTACATATTTTAATCTTCCAAATTCTGTGAAATGAAACATATCCATCTGCCAAATTTCATTTCTTTGTATACCTTTTGGATTGCTTCCTGCAGATAACAGAGTTTGGTTATAGAAGGAACAAGTAGAACATTTTTTTTACAATTTCCTTGGCTTGTTGTCAAGTGATGGAGCAATCCTTCTTCAAACCTTTGCTGTTTACATGGTGTTTCTTATGAAATTTTGAGGCTTCCAGCATATTACCTATTAATAACTGATCAATCTCATCATTACCTTCTGCCAGAGGACCCATATGGGATCTGATGTGTTTTTATATATAAATATATATATAATGTTCCCTATTTCTGATGATTTCCTGTAGTTGTATAAATAGTGAAGTTAATTCTGTATTATTAGGAATAAATTCAGCAGTTTCAATATGTAAAACAACTCTCTCTGCATATTGAGAGTCAGTGACTATATTGAAGGGTTCCATGAAGTCCATTAGTACCATAAGAATGACATACAGTTCTGCCTTTTGTACAGATTCGTAGGGGCTTGGAACCACTTTACTTAAGTCTCTTGATTTATAGCCTGCCTTTCCTGATTTATTTGCATCAGTATAGAATGTGGGGACTCCAGAGATTGGCTTTTGCCATACAATATGAGGGAGGACCCATTCAGTTCTTTTTATGAATTCTATTCTCTTGCTTTTGGGATAACAATTGTTAATCTCTCCCAAAAAATTATTGCAGGCTCTTTGCCAGTATTCATTATCTTTCCATAAAGAGGAAATCTCCTCATTAGTTAAGGGTACTACAATTTCTACTGGGTCCATTCCTGTCAATTGATGAAGTTTTAATTTTCCTTTTAGAATCAAATCAGAGTTCTTTTCCACATAAGTTTTTAATTTCTTACTCGGTTTATGTGGTAGAAATATCCATTCCAATATAATATCTTCCGTCTACATCAAAATCCCTGTGGGGGAGTGTCTAGAGGAGAATATGACCAGAATGCAGTTAAGTTCTGGATTCATGCAATCCACATATGCTTCTTGTATTTTCTTTTCTATTAGAGCCAATTCCTTCTTAACTTCAGCTGATAATTCTCTTGGACTATTTAAGTCCTTGTCCCCTATTAGGGTATTAGCCAAATTTATTAGTTCATCCAATGATAGCCTGTGAGTTGGAAATCCTTCCTAACAATTTTTGAAAATCATTAAGAGTCTACACTCAATCTCTCCTGAGTTATACCTTTTGAGATCTAACTTTTTGGAGATCTATCTTATATCCTAAGTAATTAATAGAATTTCCTCCTTGTATCTTTTCAGAAGCAATTTGTAGTCCCCAACAAGGCAAAGCTTTATTTCTTCAAACATGCTTTCTAAGGTACCTAACTTTGGATCAGCTATTTAATAAGATATCATCCATATAATGATAAATTATAGATGGTAGAAATTTCACATGAATTGTTTCCAATGGGTTTTACACAAAATATTGGCACAAGGTAGAGCTATTTAACATTCTCTGTGAGAGGACCTTCCATTGATATCTCTTGACTGGATGGGAATTATTATAATTAGGTACTATGAAGGCAAATTTTTCTCTATCATTTTCTTGTAAAGGTATGGTAAAGAAACAGTCTTTTAAGTCAATAACTATAATAGGCCATTTTTTGGTTAGCAGAGAGGGCAAGGGCATCCCACTCTGTAGGGAGCCCATAGGCTGAATTACTTTATTAATAGCTCTCAGATCAATCAGCATTCTCCAATTACCAGGCTTCTTTTTAATAACAAATACAGTATAATTCCAAGGGTTGGTAGATTTGGGCACCAGATAATGCGAGAATATTGCTAGCAATCCACAGAGTCTGCTTAATGGGCAAAGGAATTTATTTGTGAAAGAAAATTCACAAGACAAAATAGAGGAATTTGTTGCAGGACCCTGGGAGGTTGAGGCATAGTCCAACGTTGTTCTCTGGTGAGATCTGCCCTGATCTGTCCCATCATCCAAAACCATGAGGTAGTAAAGAGAAAGCCACGTATGTGAATCCCAGGTCTTAAGGGTTCCCGAGCAGCCATGCCCCAGGGGCATGTACTTCAAGGTCATAGGCAGGTATAACAGTTACCTGCTACTTCACTAGGGGTGGTGCTTCAGGGCATTGTGAGAACAGCTACCCACTGCAAGTGGGATCAGGACACATGATGTGAAATCCATAAGGAATCAATAAAAGTTAAAATTAATTAATTAATTAAGTCCCAATCTGACACCAAAGGCCGAGAGGATTTCTGGAGAGCTGCTTCAGCTGGAAGGCTGAAGAAGTGGGTTCTAATACCAATGAAAAAATGACACAGCAACAGAACAGATGAACTTGCCAATAAGAGTGAAAGAACACAGGCAAAAAGCAGAAGCTTTCTTTGTCAGTGTCCTTTTACACAGGCTGCCACCAGAAGGTGCTGCCCATTTTTAGGGGGGGTGGGCTTTCCGGTTCAAATATTCCAATCAAGAAAAGCCCTCACGGTGCCCAGCAGCTTGCTTCTTAGTTGATTCCAATCAGATTAACAACCAAGATTAGCCATCAAACACAGCGACTCTACATCCACTCAAGCTGACAATCAAAATTAGCCATAATAACACTCTTATGAAGCTCAGAGACAGCTAAAGTCTGCTGGAACCTGGGACTAGAACAGCATCTGGAGAGACTCGGGACTTCTTACACATTTAGCTCTGTTCATTGGATCTTTTTAATTTTTTTTAGGAGTTTTCAGTTAACTCCTGAAGGGAGACAGACATTGGCTATTATAGAAAGTCCATTTTCTCAAAACTTATGTACAGAGTGAATTTAAGTTCTGCGCTCAAAAAGTACTTCACTCTTGAGTAAACAAAAGAAGGGAAGTTCAGAAGAGCAAATTCAGAAGCACAAAGAGTTGTGAGTGATTGGATGCAGGGAAGATACAAATTTATGCAAATAAGAATGCAAAACTCAGGGCTGAGATATGGCCATGGTGCTGCAGTGTGGAGTTTAGGTCCTTTACAGGAAAGGTAGAAAGCTGCAAACCCAGGAAGATTGATCCCTGCGGTGGTGCCCTAGAGAAGGATAATACACGTCTCTTGTTGATGGGAGGTGCAGAAGGGCCAGGCAGAGGCAATGAACAAGATCCTGCCCAGCTCCGCTTCTCACAACCTGTCAGGAGACAGTAAGTTTCCTAATTCTTACACCAACACCATATATGTCAGGTGTGGCCAAAATACAGGCTTTGTAAAACAGACAGCAGGCACGCCTCCATCAACAGGAAGCCCCTGGATTAGCCGTATCCTACAACTAATCTAAAAGCTGTAACTTACTAAGTCTTAGATTCCCCTTTATTTCTCTTCTGCTAAACTTACTTAGTTGTATAATGTTTCAATAATTCAGAAAAAAAAATACCAGTGGACTCATTGGCTAGACCTAAGAAATGTTTCCTTTAGGTCATCTCTGCTTTAGTTTTTTTTTTTCCCCTTTTATAAAGTTGTTGTGTGCATGAGTGCCCTGCCTACCACCACAGCCAGTATGTGGAGGACAACTCTGGGATGTCAGTTCCCTCCTCCACCCTGCATGGCTCAGGGATCTAACTCAGGGCACTGCCCAGTTTGCAGAGCACTCGCCTTTATCCACTGAGCCACCTGGTGGGCTCGTAGCTTTTAAGAAGTAAAGAACTTTCATGATAAAATCACCCCATGTCATTGGTGAACCTCCATCAAAGATGGACAGAAACTTGACCACGGCTTCACAATTTATACAGACATAAAACAAAGCAAAATGTAGGAATGCCTCTCTCACTGAAAATAGACAGATGTGGTGAACTCCATCAGAAGGCTGGCCATGTGGACCACCCTGTAGCGCTGGGCTGAATGCTTCTTGGCAAAAATCATATATTTTTGAGCCTTGTTTTATAACTTTCATTTGCTAATTTCATGTAAGATCCTTGGATTCACAGTCTTAGAATACTGCCTCTTTTCCTTTGCTTGTTCAATTTTGTCAACAAAGTTACACATATAAAGTCATATCATACAAGGAGTTTGTTCCTTTTCTATTCTTTAAAAAAGTTTATATGAAATAGTGCTTATCTGTTTTTTGAAGATCCTGTAAACTTGACTGCCTCTGTCTGGTTTGGGGGTCTTTCTTTCTGGAAGGGTGGGGAGACTGGAAGAGGCCCCAAATTATCCACTCCAGTCATGTCTCTTGTTGATGGGAGGTGTATTAAGACTTTGGGGTCCATCAGTTTTGGTAATCGACGTGCCTCTGGGAAATTGTCCCTGTTTGCAAAAGCATGGTCAGAGATCACCCCTAGAGCTCGCTCCAGGTCGTGAGCTGGTCCAAGCCTGCTTGTATCTGGCATGAGCCCTCTAAGCAGGGGCTTCTCAGCACAGCTTTATCACGCTCTCAGTCTGGGCAGGTTGTGTTATTCCTTTGTGTCCTAACTCATTAATTGCTAAGCTTATCTTTATGACTTCCTTCCTTCTGCTCGGTCTGCTGCTCGCCGGGTTTTCTATTGTGCTGTGTTGAACAGCCCCCTCAGGAAGTCCCAGTCTTTCTCACATAGACCATGGAGCCTATAAATGTTCATTTACAGGTCACTCAGGATGAACCCACAGGCTTGGGGCTGTTGACACATTATTACTTCCACTGTTCTGAGTTTTTTCGTTTTTTTGTTTTTTGTTTTTTGTTTTTTTGTTGAGGAGAATTTCAAACACACACAAGCAAATACTACTTCACCTTGAATCCTTCTAGAAGGTTCCTAGCTCAACATCACCTGCTTTCTAATATGTGCTTTTGGATAATCCAGTTCCCTGGTTGTTGGTTTTTGTTGTTGTTGTTTTGTTTTATTTATAGCAATCCTGTATGTCCTATTTTTTTCTCCTTGAAGACAAATCCTAGACTTTAAAGAATCTTGTGTCATAGTAGTAGCTGAAAAAAAAAAAAGGTGGTTGAATTTCTTTTTACAAACATATGATCAGATTCAAAGCAACCCACTTGCCAAAATGTAGCCTTAGATCTATCTACAGTTAAAAATAAAATTTAAAATATTTTTAGCACGACCATTTGAACTTACAACAGAGTTCAGTGTGCAGGAAGAACCAGCTTTGGGGAGCCAGCTCTGCCCTTCCTTCCTCTGGCCTGGGAAGAGGCAATCCCAGCTACACTCCTGGGCCCAAGCAGAGCACCACAGGAAAAAGCAGTCACCATGACAGGATTCCAGAGTCTTCGGACTCCTCCACCACCGGCCCGACCGTTTCTAAGAATAGCTTGGTGGAAAAAAAAAAAAAAACACTGGCACCAGACACTGGTCTTTAATTGTCTCCAGCTCTAAAATAGAAACAAGCTGGAGCGGAAGTGCCCCTGGAAACCCTGTCCAGGCCTCGCTCCTGTGGACCGGGATGGGAATCTTGACCCGGGTCCCAGAGACACAGCCTGCGCAGCATGACCATGACGTCAGCGTTGATCAAGGCTGAAGCTTCATCCCTAGGACTCATGGACCTCCAGGATCTGAGGGGTTTCCTCCAAAAAATGGAAAGGGCTCCTCAGCTCATCAGATGCCATTTCATTTCCATAGTAAATTTAGCTGACTGGTTGCTAAATCAGAGAGTGTGGAAAAAAAAAATCAGTTTCTTCAGTGTCAGGGTTGGTGAGGTGGCTCAGTGGTAAAGGTGCTTGTCACTGCCTGTTGACTGACAGCCTGGGAGAAGGTGGGAATTTTTTGTTTCATGTGAGTAGTGCTTCCTAACATGTGGCCGTCAATGGCTTCTTCACAGATATAACATACATAAGTTAAGAGTATGGAACTTAACGTCATTGCCAAGCTCCACACAGCTCCACACCATCAGAGTCAGAGACCTTCCAACCCAAGCTTTCGTGTAAGACCTCAGCTCGCACTGAGAACAATGTGTTTTGGAACTTCTCAGAGCAAAGACATCTAGCACTGAAGGGAGATTGAAATGAGCAAGGACAGCCCTAGGAACGTTTGCTGTGCTCTGGGCTTTGGTGGTAACCATCAGCTCATGCAGAAATGTGTCTCCTTGCATCCTCCAACACAGTTCTCATTGTAAAATGTTCCTGCTCTACTGGGTGACTAATGCCAGAAGACTGACTGTCCCCACCTGAGGTCAGCAGCCAGACGTGAATTATATTTGCCCACATGCTCTTTACTTGGAAGGCGTAGGGCATCTGGCTGCACAGAAGCATAAATGTTGATGGAATTGAGTAGCATCACTGTTTTCAATTTTGTTGCTCAGCTCTTTGCCAGGATCCATTTGACCTGCACATGAGCTACCATCCAACATGTCCATTTTCCCTTCCGTGTGCTGGCCAGCAAGTTCTGTAACTCAGAACCTGCTCCAACTCACCTTCCAGACGCTGACCTTGCTGTGTTCTCCACTGATACCTAAGGACCATCTCCATATGGGGCAAGACTCCCCTCTCTCTTTTGGCTGAGGACTCAGAGGCATTCAGGCAGAGGATTTGTGGAATTGGCGAGGTGAGCGTGGCTGTGGCTTGTTTCTTTGTCTCTCCAATCTTCCAGCATTTATGTCAATGTCTGGCTCCAGGTTTTTATTATAAGAGCATTTAGGATTCGTGTAACACCCTTGTCTGTGTGTGTGTGTGTGTGTGTGTGTGTGTGTGTGTGTGTGTGCGCGCGCATGCCATGGTACATGTGAGGAAGTCAGAGGACAACTTGTAGGAGCTGGTTCTTTCTTTCCTTCCACCATGTGGGTTCTGGGAATGGAACTTGCATCGGCAGACTTGGCAATAAGCTCCTCTACTAGCTGAGCCATCTTGCCAGCCCTCTACCTTATTGTTGACATGCTTTCTCACTAAACGTGGAGCTCCCTGGATTCAGCTAGCTTCTTGGTCCTCTTGTCTCCATCTCTCCAGGGCCAAAATTACAGGTGTGTGCCGCAACACCTGGCTTTTTATGTGGCCTCTGGGGTTCCAAACTCTGGTCCTCAAGTGCCTTACAGATTGGGCTGTCTCCCCGGCACCCTCTCCCATCTGAACTCTCCTCATCCATCCACGGCAGCCCATACTCCATTGTGACATTAGAAGTGGCACAAGGTGGAGGAAAAGGAACAAAGCGACATTCATTTCCCATGCTATATGCCCTGCACCAGGCCCTCCACACGTTAGCCCTTATACCTCTGCTTTTAAAGGATGCTAGAGACTGGGATTTTCACTGTCTTAGTCTTTGAGTCAAGAAACGAAGTTAGGCCAGGCGGTGGTGGCACACACCTTTAATCCCAGCACTCGGGAGGCAGAGCCAGGCGGATCTCTGTGAGTTCGAGGCCAGCTTGGACTACCAAGTGAGTCCCAGGAAAGGCGCAAAGCTACACAGAGAAACCCTGTCTCGAAAAACCAAAAAAAAAAAAAAGAAAAAAAAAAAAGAAACGAAGTTAAACATTCCTCTAAATGACTGAATTTTACTTACGACTTTGAGTTAGGAGAATTAATGCTCATAACAAATTTGTACCTATCTACAATGGAGAAAAAAAGGCAACAAGATATGTATTTCCATAAAGCTGAAACTTAAAAAGATGATCTCTTAGTCGGGCATGGTGATCCCAGCACTCTGGAGGCAGACGCAGATGTATCTGTGAGTTCAGGGCCAGCCTGGTCTACATAGTGAATTCTAGGCTAATCAGGGCTACACAGTGAAACCGTACATTGAAAAAGAAAGAAAGGAAGGAAGGAAGAAAGGATGGGTAGAAGGAAGGGAAGGAAAAAGGAAGGAAGGAAGAGAGAGAGAGAGAGAGAGAGAGAGAGAGAGAGAGAGAGAGAAAGGAAAGGACAGACAGATTATCTCTTGTCCTGAGCCATTGGAGAATTAAATGTTACGAAGAAAATATTGTCAACATCTTGTCACTGGGCCAGGTTCCTTTTGGCCACCATACAATGTGCCAATCACTGAAAACACAAAGGGCAGAGCGGGGAGTTCGGGGGGGGGGGGGGGGGGTGATTATTAATGAGGCAGCCAAGCATGGCTTTGGTCATTTGACCTCAAATAAATTACCCATACGGCACCTGTGTGGGAACAAGTGAAGAGTCAATGCTTTCAGCCGGTCTGAGGAACACCAAAGCAGCCCCCAAGCTCCTGAAAAACAACCTAGATGGCCTTCATCCTCCCGACCCCTACATCCGAAGTGTAATGTCATCTGCAGCAAAGCTCATGCCGCTGCTTAGTTGTGTGACCTCCGAAGTAGGTGACTTCTAACCTTGACAGAAAGCAAGTGAATTGAGCCCAGAGAGAATTGTTTTTCTAGTCAAAGTTTCACTCCATTTCAATCACTTATAGAAAAAATTACATATGATCGATTACACACAAAACTTCATTTTTCTTAGCAAGACTAGTCCGAGGCTCTTTTCCCTGAAGCATTACAACAGGAGCCTAGTTCTACAGTTGAGCTGATGTGCTGAAATAATTTGTTGTGAGTTCCACGCTGTTAAAAAAAACAAAGACAAAAAAAAAACTTTCTTAAGAAACTAGAAAGACTCAGCTGAAGGACATGGAAGTGTGAGAAAATCATGTGACTAAGTCCAAACACATAAACTCACCATTCACGCCTTAGATTTTTTTTAATCACTTTACTATGTTTAAAGTCACTTCAATGAAGTGCTGTAAAGCTGTTTTTAATTATTTGAACGGGGATTTTCTCCAGCTCCCTGTGTTCTGTTGGAGCTATAGTTTGAAAATAATTGTATTAGCTCTTTGAGAATTTTGTACAATGTGTTTTGATCATACTCACCCCTCTCCAGCTCTTCCCCGATCTCCCCTCCCTTCCCTGATCCCCAACTCTGGGTCCTTTTTTATGTAACACATCAAGATCAGCCTGTGCTGCCCAAATATTCTTGGCTGCCTGGCCTTCCACGGGAGTGGAGTTGGACTTACCAGGAGCTATGCGCTTAGAGGAAACTAATGCCCCTCTCCCTAAAGCTGATAATTGTCAATAGCTCCTTAGCTAGAGTGGAACTTAGTGCCCAGCTCCCCTCTCCACACTGGGATTTGGTCTGGATAGGGCTGAAATTTTATTCATACAGTTCAATATTTAAGTTTTAAGTTCCCTCTTGGTAGAAAATTGGTACTTAAGGAGAGTTCTTTATTGTTAATCCTTTCATGTGTTGAACATATATGCCAAAGTTACTGAAGCTTTCTAACTTCACTAACCTTTTCACTTCTTACCAGAACTCTCCCAGGGGCCTGGGACACCAGACCGCTGCTGTTCTTTGTATAATGGCCCATCTTAGTTTAAATAATAACGCACAGTATACATGTGCCTCCTTCAAGGCATCAGTAATCCAATAAGGAATGTATTTACTTCTTGGGTTATGAGCAACAAGGGAAATAGTTAAGTTTAAAAAAAAATCAAGTCTTCTATAAAAGGCATACGAATTACACCTTTTTCATTTCATATAGCAAAAATTGGCTTAAAGGTTTGTTTTTTTGTTTTTTTTTACTAAAGTGTTCAAAGTAAAGAATAAAAAGCAGCAAATAAAACAAATCAAAATAGTGGTTCATTGCTAAGCATGAAAACCCAGGAACTGATAGAGTAAGAGGCAAGAGCTGTTTCATTAGCTATTAAATAGACAACTTCCTTTACCCTCAAGTCATGGGCCCCACGGGAGGCTTTATTAACTTAAGGGGCCAAGTTCACATTAATTAGGCCTAACTGCCCTTGACCACTTAAACAGCTAATCTGTAAAAATGCAGCTGTGTGTGTGTGCAAGTGAGTGTGTGTGTGAGTGTGTGTGTGTGTGTGTGTGTGTGTGTGTGAACCGTTTTCTTCGTTCACATCTCCTCTGCAGCAGCCAGACCCCATTACAAGCATGGATCATTAAAGAGTACCTAACGACAACACACTTCTGTTCACCAATAGGATATTCCTCGTGTTGCAGGAAATTGAAGGAGACAGAGACTGGCAACTTTAGCCTTGCACACCTTTGACATGGTCACTCACACGGCAGGTTTTCCTCTCTCACTATCTTCTGAGACTGAGTCTGGGATCTCCGACTTGACATCACTGGGTAAACTCACACTGAGTGTGCTTGCCCACAAACGACGTGTTGAGCTACGAAGAACCAGCAACTGTGCCTTCATCATCCTTACTTCATGTCCCTTGGACTTCCTAGCTTGCCTATTCCTCTTTCAGTCACCTCCAGGGAGAACAGTGGGACAAAAACATTCTGGCAACTTGTGAAAGCTATACTGCTCAAAGAGGAGCACCACCACCCCCCCTCCCACCCACCACCCACCCCACCCCACCCCCACCACCCGCCCCAAATACTTTACAGGGCTGTTTAATAAGCAGCAGGGTAGCCGGAACGTGCTTGGCAGGAGCTGGGGAGGAGGGCACCGCACTGTTGACTTTTGCAAGCTGACTGGAGGCTCATTTGCACACCTTCCATCCCCACGGTGCTCATGAATGGGTTGCTAAGCACTTGACAATGCCCTGAGCAGCCCCTACTAACACTAAAGAGGCAGCAACAAGCCCGGTCCCACAGGAACAGAAGTAGGAATAGTTTGAGTCCCAGTGAGTTGGGACTGCTTCATTTAATAACTTCAGACAATTCTGTCTGTCCCTTCAGCACCCCCACAGTCCTGTGACAATGTCCCAGAGATTCAAAGGTAAGTTGCCTGGTGTCTTCAGAACATATTTCCTTTTATTTGCAAGATAGTGAACTTTTGCTCCAGCGTGTGTATTAAGTTCAGCCAGACCTCTGCATTTATATTGGCTGGGCTCCAGTGTTCTGAAGTAAAGAAATTAAAGGGTTGTGTTATCATTTGTTTTGTTTTGAGTCAAGAAAAGGGTGTGTGAGAAGGCTCTTGGATATCAGCTGGGGGAACACTGAGGTCTTGAGGGTTACAGGCTCCGCAGGCAGCCTTAGCCACCTTCAGTACCCAGTGAGAAAGAGAGGACTCCAGGATTCTCCATGGGATGGAGACAGCCATGCTGCTCCAGGGAAGGAGACTGAACAAGGCTGAGCACCAAACAGGGTTGCCTTCCTTTTGTCTGACAACTGAGCATGAATGTAGGCACACTTCGATGTCAGTCATCATCAAGTCCCAAACTAGGAAATGCTGGGTTCGGGAAGCTGCATCCGTCACACTTCTATCTGCAACAAAACCCCTGAGCATTGAAGAGACAGAAAGGCTATCCCAGGGCAACGAAACCCCTGAGCATTGAAGAGACAGAAGGGCTATCCCAGGGCAACAAAAGCCCTGAGCATTGAAGAGACAGAAGGGCTATCCCAGGGCAACAAAAGCCCTGAGCACTGAAGAGACAGAAGGGCTATCCCAGGGCAACAAAAGCCCTGAGCACTGAAGAGACAGAAGGGCTATCTCAGGGTTTACTTCCACTGATCTTTTTCTTTGTTTAGGATGACTGTCCTGTTCTAGGTCAGCCCTAAGAGAGGGGTTGGTGTGCTTGACCACTCTGGGGAAACCTGGATGTCTATTTGGTGTCTCTTCACTCTTGTGGATATGGATCAACATATTTTGCTGAAACGGGTGGTGCACGGACTGGGTTTTTAAGACAAAGTCTCACTATGTAGCCCAGGGTGGCCTTAAACAAGGAAGCCTTCTGCCTCCTCCTGAGAACACAGATTGCAGGTGTGCCACACCACACCCAATTTACACACTGAATCTTGAAGATAAAGTTGGCACTGTTCCGGGGCCTGTCCGTTCTCAGCAATTGATTCTAAGGAATCCGGGGCAAGCCACCTGCACATCTGTGCAAGCTCCCTTTGGCCCGCCATCTCCTTCCTCTGGGACTGCCCAGCTGTGGGGGCAGGGCTCACTGGGGCTATGCTCTTGAACTCTAACTTATTCTCCCCTGCCACAGAACCTTTGTCCCTGTCTGTCCCTAAGGTGCATTACCACCTGCTTGGTGAGGAGAAAAGTGTAAAGGAGCAGAGGCCTGATCGCCCTGCAGCAGTCGGTAATAACTCACCATGGGAGTCCACAGCGCCGTGTGTTGGGGTAAAAATGTATCTGGAAGTCACAGAACCTGATTTCAAACAAAAACAAAGGTACAAAACAAGGACTTTCAGTGTATAGAGTATAATAATAAGGGACACAAGGTTTCAGTACAGCAAAAGTGTTAAGTGAGCTAAGTATACAGCTCAGGATTAGGGCACCTGCCTAGCATTCACAAGGCTCTGGGTTCAAGCCCCAGTAGTGGAGAAGAGGAAGAGAAGGAAAAGGAGGAGAAATATGCTAAATATATGTACATACATATACATATATGTGCGTATATATGCACATGAGCATATACATGAATATATGTACATGTGTATATGTATTGGCTTATATATTGTTTATCTAAAATGTATACAACTAGAAATGGTTCAAATTTTAAAATATTTGCACAGACTATCAGAACATGAAAAATCTGAAAATTCAATGTTCTGAAATCTAAAACTTTTTGAAATTTTAAAGATTACATTTATTTATTTACTTAATAAAGGGTGGAGGGGCATATGCCACTACCCACACATGGAGGTCAGAGGACAGCTTGTGGGAGTCAGTTCTCTCCTTCCCCTGTGTGGGACCCAGGGATCAAACTTAAGTCATCAGGCTTGGTAACAACACCTTGACCTGCCGAGCCCTATCACCAGTCCCCCAAATCTGAACTTTTAGGGTGTCATGTCAGTACCCAAAAACTCACAAATAAAAGAGCATTTGGATTTTAGAATCTGTTACTAAGGATGTATAACCTATGTGTGTGAATGTGCTTATGTGTCTGTGTGGGTATACTGAAAAATTTTATACTTCATAAAAATATGTCACATCTCACACAAAATATAATGTACCATGTCATAGTAAAGCTTACTGTCATATGGTATCATAAAATTCTAGGCTTACCAGAAAATATAAAAAAATGTCAAACATTCATCCCTAGACAATAAAGATTAAGCATGAACTTTGCATCTACCCTATATAAGTCAAAAGAAATACAACTCTTAACTATATTTTCACTGTCTATTACCATAAAAGATATTTTAAATCATAAAGTATAACATAAAAATTCCAGTAAACAGAAATTTCTAGTAATTTACAATAGAATAAAATTGTGTGGGATCTGTAGCATCACACACATGACTCAAGGGAAAGACTGCTACAACAGCTCCCTGGAGAGAAGCCAGCAGTACCATCCATCCGTTCCCTTTCAAACTCCCTTCCATCCCAGACATCTAGAGCACTTGCTGCTCTGTAGAAAACAAGTCTTATTTCCTAACATTTGTGAGATGTTCACAGCAGGCAGTCGGGGCATATATATATATATTTTTTTATCTCCTTTCTCCCGGTGATAGTGTGTGGATTAGTTTCCATGGCAACACCTAAGGCTCAGTCACACAAGTACTCTGGGTCTCATCTTTAGGGTGGGTGGGGGATGTAATCAGCTGGTAGGGTGCTTGCCTTAGCAGTCATGAGGCCTTGGATCCGGTCTCCAGCACCACATCAATTGGGGTGCTGGTGCATGTAGTAATCCCAGCCCCCAGGAGCTGTAAGAAGGAGAATGGGAAGTTCAAGATGAGGGTGGGTGAGATGGTTCAGCGGGTGAGGGTGCTTGCTGCTAAGTCCGATGACCTAAGTTTGGTGCTGAATCCAACAAGACGGAAGGAAAAGATTGACTCCCATTGGTTGCCCTCTAACCTCTGCATGAATGCAGCAGTGCATGTATACACACACACACACACACACACACACACACACACACACACACACACACGGGGGAAGGGAGAGCACGTGCACAAATAAATAAATAAATGTAACAAGGGACTAAGACATTCAAGGTCATCCTTAGCTACGTAGAGAGTTCAGGGTCAACCTAAGATAATCTGACCCTGTCAAAATGGAAGAGGGAAGAGGATGAAGGGGGGAGGGGACAAAACAGGACAAGAGAAACATTCTTTGGGGAATAGTCTACCATTGGCAGGTGTCTGTCACGGACTAACCTGGGGAAATGAGTTCCTCCTATGTGTAGTTTTCACTAAAAACAGCGGCAGGCCTTCTGAGCCCTGGAAGTCCTTCCTAATATCTTATCATCATGGACTTGACTAGAGCTGGCTGCCCAGGCATCATCCCTACCACGGTGGGCCTCTCCAGCCCCCAGGGTTCATGCAGCTCACACAGATGTAGACAGATCCACCAGAGCAAGGACCTCCGGGGGGCTACACAGCAGCTAAAGCTTCAGTTGTTACAGGTTAATCTGGAGCTGCAGAGAAAAAGGCTTATTAATGTGTCCTGTTAAAAAAAATGCTGAATATGGGGCTTATCAATGTGTCCTGTTAAATGTAGGCAGAAAGCTTTGTCGTCTGGGTGTCAGCTTAAAGCCACAGCGAGGCCAGATCTTTCTGAAGACAGACACAGCACCAGGACTAAAACCACTTGTCAGCCTACGCTGTCACTTGCGCTCCAAGGTTCTTTAATCTTCATGAAAAGTATCACATGTTGAGTGTGCATTTTACAGCTCACACAGAGCCTTAAGCTACGGGAGTTTGTTCAAGGATTTCATAAATTCCCTGGGCCCTAAGGTTGACAGGAAGGTGACAGGCTGTCATCCTCTGTCTCAGGTGTTCCTACAATACTCTCCCCCTAGTTCTGCATTCCTCACCTAGGGGACACACAGCGCTCAAGGATCACCAACGACTTCATCTGCCCAGTTAATTTATAAAGAAAGATCTTGACATACAAAAAGGAAAGATCCTCAAACTAAGGCTGAGTTCAAGTTATAGATCATCTTCACCTATTTCAGGGAACAGGGTAGATCATGGGTACTGAAGGACCACCCTGCCATGCAACCTTCTACCCCAAGATTTGACAGTGCCAACCTCTGGCCCACCACAGAAGCCTGGGCTGTGAACATATAATGTCAGAGGGCCGTAAGCTCTGGAACATTCCAGAAACTGAGGCTGAGCACACTGAGCAGGGCTATAAAGCCAGCTACAGAATGAAACAGCCGTATCAAGGCTGAACAGAGTGGGCCCAAGCAAGCACTGCCCTTGGAGTGCATGTGGTAGTTTCCTCTGGGCTACATAACCAGCATCACTATGAAGCAATCGTGGTGACCTTCTGGAGACCTTGGCTCACAGTCATGGCAACGAAATAAACAGAACCACACAGCAGATAGCTAGGTCTATGGTAATGGGGCTGTTAATGCTCCCTCATGGAGGGAGGCAGGAGGGTCACAGGGATGGACGCTCCTTTGAGAGTAGAGTCACAGCTCACTGCTGCCCCAGCTGCAAAAGCTCCTAGCAGTGCTAAAGTGTATAAGATGTAAACAGTTGACCAGGTGGCAGTTTGATGGCGCAGACCTACCCGTGAATCCCCACGCTCAATAAACTGGTTTATTTCCCAAGTTAGATTTCACGGACTCTTACACGCGCCCTCGGCTTCCTTTTCTCCTTTTTTCTCTTCACAACACCCATCTAGGGAAAAAAACAGACAGACAATAACCTAGTTTTCACTGAACCCCTTGCCTATCCAAACTACCCTGCACCCAAGGAAGCTGGGAGATACGGAGGAAGCAGTCATGGTTTATTGATCATTTGTAAGCCTACCAACCCTATGACAATTCCCATCCCTCAGCTGTGACTGTTTTTAATGTTGTGCCTTTTGGGGCCTCCAGGTCCTGTCCTCTGCTCAAGGGCAACAGGAAGTCTTGCTGTAGTGCAGACCCCCTGCCATCAACTCCATTCTCTCAGGTGACTTGGTACCTTCCCTATCTCAGCGGGTGATGCCCCTCTCCTCTCTGAGCCCTTTGTCTTAGGAGGACCTCTTCCTCGTGATATAAAGCCTTCTTCTACAGCTGTCCTCTACCCCTCCTTCACCTCTCATTCCCATCCCTTACTGGATCAACCTCTCGATACAAACACGCTGTGACTGCCATCTTAATAGTAATAACAATAATAATAATAATAATAATAATAATAATAATAATAATAATAATAATAATAAGCAAGGCATGGTGGCGCTTGCTTGCCTTTAATCACAGCCAACTCCATTTGGCGTTCATCCTCCTGTCCAGGTCAGCAGTAACCTTGGAAGCGACAAAAGGCGTGCCCCGCTGTGTTCTCGTTGTCTTCATGCACGGGCACTGCTTTGCCAAGCCCAGGCATCCTGAACGCATGCTGCATTTGGCTTCAGGGGTGTCCTTCTTCCTTTTGGGGTATGTGTGTGTTTGTATTTTTCCTCTTATTTCCTGCTCTCTTTTGAAGGTTCACCATCATCTTCTCAACTTTTCAAACACCAGTCCTCAGTCCCTCCAACTCCTCAGAAGTACAGAGAAAGCAGAAACCCTGCTGCCTGATTGTTCATCCAGACAGATGGCCAGGCAGCTCCACAGACAACACACGCAACGCAACGGCGCCCGCAGCTTGGGTAGAATCCCAGCACCCATACTGAGCAGCCCGCAAGCACCTGTCACTCCAGCCTCAAAGCGGTCCAATATCTCTGGTCTCCAGGTGCTTCAACACATACCTCACATAATTAAATTATATATATATATACAAAGAAATGGAGACTTACACTGCTTTCATGTCCCAGGGAATGAGTAGTAACGATGTATGCTTTCAAACTTGGAACTAAGTGATTTTCTTTTCTCTTTGGTGCTGAAGGGAGACCCCAGGGTCTATCTAGCGCATTTCATGTTTATGCTCCTCTGCTAAGTGGCATCTCCAACCTTCATGCAACAAGTGTACTGCTGTAGGTCTCATTCCAGAGCTACCCCAACCCAGAAGTGTCCCCTCCAATCTCCAAAATGCAGTGAGTGCCTTAAGAAATTCACAGCCTTGGCTTCCATTCTCTCTAAGAAAAAGGAATGTCTTTGCCCAGCAAATCTCACAAGGATCTATGTGGGGTAAACTAGGTATTTTGTGTAATTGTTCTTTGAGGATTATTAAAAATGGTGTCATGAGTATTATTCTGATATAACACCCTATTTATTTAATTGGTTATTTATTTAATAACCAATTATTTTACATTGTGCTAAGCTAATTTATTACAAAAGCCTATGTAAATAAGCTTAAAGTTAGACTATCTGGTATTTGAGATTCTAGTTTTCTTTACATTTATCCAAAGTCGTTTTGAATAAACTCATGTGCTCCATCGTTAAGACTGCAAGGGAGGGGCTGGAGAGATGGCTCAGAGGTTAAGAGCACTGACTGCTCTTCCAGAGGTCCTGAGTTCAATTCCCAGCAACCACATGGTGGCTCACAACCATCTGTAATGAGATCTGATGCCCTCTTCTGGTGTGCAGGCATACATGCTGTATACATAATAAATAAATAAATCTTTAAAAAAAAAAAAAAAAAAAAAGACTGCAAGGGAATTCTTCATTTCCAATTCACTCTCTACTGCCTGTCTGCTCCCAGTGTGTCAACATTATTATCATTATTATTTGGGTTCCAGGGACTCTTTTCAAGGAAAATCTAATTCAGCACAGGGTGGTGGTGGTGTTTTCTGCCTTACATCAAACCATTATAAACACTTCTCACTCATCAAATTTTTACACAAATTGGGCTTTTCAATATCTTTTGAAGTAATCTTTAAGGGAATACTTTGAATACACTTCTGAGTGCTTAAGTAAGAATCACTTTTGCACTTCTGGGCTGAGTACAACTGATACCACTATGGTTCCCCCTACCTCCTCCCACCTCCCACCCCCACCAGATCCTTACTCCCACCCATGCCACCCACCCCACATCTCCCTTTCTGATTATGCGCCTCTAGTTAACACTATGCTTTGATTTGGGGCCATAACACTAATTCTTAAAGTTGACTGTTAGACATTACTATACAATACTCAATTATTTGTACAGAAACACGTTTGAGATTTACCACATTTAAGAAATAGCTGTATTTTTTTTAATAAGGAAAAATAAAACATGTCCTTAAAATTTTCGTGGAAACTCAGCCCTTGCTCATTCATACCTCCAAAGACTCTGAATATTTTAACATTGTTTCATGGTTAAAAGCGGGTATTAGCCAGAATAGTGAACCTATTACCCCAACTGTGTTCAAAGTCTCCCCATAAACTGGAGCTTTCATTTTATAATAGGGACGCTTCATGCTTCTGTCTGGTCGCTTTTCACTGCGGTCCCTCAGCAACTCCCCATATTTTTTTATTAACACATTTTTTTTTCCTGTTTTTTGGTGTCAGATTGACTCCAGCTTGGGGACTTTGCTAGTCTCTTTTTTAGGCATCAGACCCTTTCAATTTCTGGCTGTGTTGACTGAGGGTACAAAAAAAGCATCCAGAGCAGAACTGCACCATGTCTGTGAGCCAGATTAAACATCTACGACGACCCCTTTCTCTCTTGATCAGTGAAGCAAGAGCAGCCTAATATTTTGAAGTGTATTTTTATTATTTGAGGTCAATTAAAAAACAAATGCACACCTCCTGAGAACAGACCTCCCCCAAATTTCTCAGGTCAAAGGAGAGATGTTCGCCCTTCCGTGTCTGTGCTGAGGGCACAGCTTGATGCCCTGTTTTCACAATGTATCAAGGCACAATTCACCTGGGAAAGTGGCTCAACAGTCAGTTGGGAGACTCTGAAGGTTGTAGTAACAGAACAATACAATGTGTCCAATGTATAAGAGGAGCATAAACCAATTTCCCAGTGAGATACAATCAATGCAACTTCTCCATTTCCTGGTTCCCATTTAAAAATCTTCCACGTGACAACACAGTGCCCACCCTTGTGTGCACTGCCAGGGCTGTTAGGGTGGAATCCGGTGTTCGAAGGCATCTCAGAACTGGAGGAGGGGAGGAGAGTCTTTGGGGAATAATGTAGAGCCCTGAAGATGTCCCAAAGAAAGGAACTGAACTGATACCTCTACCTCTGTCTCACTCTCTCAAGAAATCCTTTGCATGCTACAGAGGTAGAGGCAGGAGGGCCACAATTTCAAGGACAGCCTGGACTATATATCAAGATCCTGTCTTAATATAAACAATAAAAACAATGTCCACTGTCCCATGAAAGTGACAGAGAAGCTTTTTGGGAGCCCAGCATGTTAAGAAGTCAATCTGAAAATTAAATAACATGATTTCATAAACCAGATTATTTAATTTCATGTTCCTCTTTAGATTTACATCCTTCCATTGCCCCATAGCATTTGTTGAACTCCAGTTTAAGTGTTTAGCCTGGACTTAATGGAGCCAAAGACATGAAAGGCAAGACTATAAATCTTTCCATGATTGTATTCCTATTCTCCCTCCTGGAAACCTTGGCATAGCTCAGCTGTAGGTTCCCAGTAGTCTAGTGGGTGATACTCTGACTTGGATGAGACAAAGGGTGAGATACACATGTTCTCACTCCTTGGATCCAACCTGAGCCCCCGGGAGGAATCACTATGAATGGATCTATGGGGAAGCTTCAAGATTGGCAGGAAAGCCTGTCAGGATGCAAAGCCAGAGAATGCAGGCTCTCTACTCCTGCTGTGCCAGGGGGTAGCCTAGGACCAGTGGAAATATCAGATATGTGCATTATGATTCATAACAATAGCAAAATTACAGTTATGAAGTATGGTGATATTTTATTTGTACTGAAATGTGATTTTACTTGTATGTTAATAAATAAAGTTGCCTGGGGATCAGAGCTAATAGCAAGCCATAGCCAGGCGTTTGTGGCGCACGCCTTTAATCCCAGCTCTTGGGAGGCAGAGCCAGGTGGATCTCTGTGTGTTCAAGGATACAGCCAGCATGGAGACACACGCCTTTAATCTCAATACTAACCATAGAAGACCTGGAAGTCTGTACAGATGGGCAGTGACGAGGAGGTCATGTGGTTGGGTTTACAACCAATGAGAAGGCAGAACAGAAAGTCTATATAAAGACAAACATAGAGGAAGTAGGTCTCTAGGTTGAAGAGGAGAGCTGCAGCAGTGAAGGTAAGGCTCTTAGCTCTGACCTCTTGGGCTTTCATCTTTGCACTGGCTCTGTGTTTCTTATTTAATAAGATGGTTACTTCTACAATGAAGCAGCACTGAAAATAATTTTATGGTTGGAGGTCACCACGACATGAGGAACTGTTAGAGGGTGGCAGCATTCGGAAGGTTGAGAACCACCGCTCTAGGAGCTTGGACACGGGTGGAAGGTGAAGGGAAACGTGGTGTGGCAGCTGCTCCACAGTGAGAGGAGGCATGGCAAGGCAGCCTGAGACTGAGCGCCTCCGAGGCACAAAGATGTCGTCAGCAGGCCCAGCCTCACTGCTGCAGCTGACCACGGCTCCACGAGCTTTAGTCTTTGCAGAAGAGCACAGTGTCCATTCATACCAGGTACTGTGTGTCCTATGTGGTCACCTTCTCAGGGGGCACTAACACACTCTGATGGGTTCAGCCTTCCTTTGGACAAAGCATGTAAGACATGTGACACTTTCGAAATTAACAAAAACAAGAAAACAGGGCAAAAAGGAAGAGAGGAAAGAAGGAAAAACGGTGGCGGGAGGGTGGGACTCCTGTAAGCCACTTCAGTTCCCCAGTGAAGAGCAGGCAAAGGTGACTGCCACCAAGCCCGACAACCCATCAATACCCAGGACTCACAGGATGGAATGAGAGAACTAACTCCAGGAAGCTGTCCCCTGTCTTCCACATGTAGATTGTGGTCTGTGTATATGTGCACATGCATATACTCAATAAATGTAAAAAAGTAGGACACAGATAATAACAGAAAAAAAATGATAACAGCAATGAACACTTGCAGCATTGACCATAGCGGCACAGACTTGTGATCCCAAGTGCTTGGGATCATAAGGCCAGATAAGGCAGGAGCATCACAAATTCATAGAACCAAACAATTTCCCCACTCAGGGCTGAGAGTTCACTCCATCTTATCATTGCCCCTCCATGCCCAACAATGTCCTAAGGTCACCTTAGCCACCTAACCCAGCAGATGCACAGTGGTGGCAGCAATGTGGGCAGTTACCAAAAACACCTAAGGAAGATGAAAGGAAGTTCCTTCACTTTTCTATGAAGACAAAACAGTTGGCTCACAAGGATGGCCAGGGCTGGCAACTAGACTCACGGACCCACTAGCCGCCCCACCTCCTCCTCCAGGAAGGCATGCTGGGTAAACACCTTCATATAACAAGAAATCCATGGGAGTCTGCTTTAAGGGTAAAAGGAATTTATTAGGAAAGGCTACAGTACTGTCCTACACTGTTCTGTGGCCTGAGTCAGTCTGTACCATCCAAGCCCATGAGAGAGAGAGAGAGAGAGAGAGAGAGAGAGAGAGAGAGAGAGAGAGAGAAGAGAGCATTCTATATGCCTCTCTGGTCTTAAGAGTAGCCCTGAGGCCACACCCCAGAGCTGGTACTTCAAGATTATAGGTAGAACAATCTCTAGGGGCTGTACTTTGAGGTCATAAGGAGAACAGATATCCACTACATCTCCCCCTTTTGTCTAAATAAGAAAGTTCTAACCTAATACAAAAATATATACAATAGGAACAATTATCAAGTATTGTCCGGAAGAGGGGAAAGGTAATAATATAAACAAAACAGAAACACAACCAACAAGAACAACATCAAGCATGAAACACACATTAAATGTTCAGAGATGTGCAGCCCATAGGTAAATGGCATGTTACAGAGATTACTCCAACAGCTGTCCTATCTTCAAGAATCTAACTTTACTATCTCTGTTGCAGTTTCCTCTGAGTTCTGCGTTCAAAACAGGTTCAAGGCTGCTGGCTGAGATGATCCAGCCTCACAGACTACTCTAGTCAGGACTTGACCATAATCCTAAATTTTCTTTGGGTCCCCATAAGACTACCAGTGCCCCCAGTCAGCAGGAAGTAGCCTAGAAAACTATGTCCACATTCCCCTCCCCCAAAAAAATGGATTATGAGTGTTTTTCTTTGTTTAGACGGTTGGTTACAAATTGTTACTTGTCATAGTCAATCTCTTTCTAAAAGAAGAAAGGGGGATATGATACAGAAATATATGATAAAAAAATAATAGGATAAAAGGGTAGATTATTGAATCTACTTTAATCTAAACAACAGTTAATCTCAAAATATTTTACATTGGCATGGATTTCAGTTTATTGATACAAATTTAAAGTTAATTTTGTTATACTGTATATATATTTCTTCTCTTGTTTAAGGTATTATGTTTATGCAGCTAATTTAAAAATGTAATGTATAGTTAAGAAACACAAATTAATAGTTATCTATAATAGTCAAAACTTATAGTCATGTTAGTTAGGTTTCATAGATGTGCAGAGATATATTTCAGATGGATAGGTAATCTTTAGACACTTCAAAGACCTACAGAATATGGCATTTGAAATATTTTAAGAACTTAGACTTTTCTGGACAATGAGACATGTCTGCTCCTGGCAGCACCAATTACTTCAAAGATGATAATGGGCATTGAAGAAACTCATTATGGAGTTTGCTTTCCTTGTGGCAAAAGTTAGCCACTGGGCAAAAAAAGTGCCCTTGCCTCAACTGCTTGACAGAATGCTATATAAACTGGACATGCAGGACCCATAGGAAGGTGACTACTGAACTTTGCAAGGCGAGATGCTGTCCTTCAGGTTTCAAATTTCCTGCTTTACTAAAAAGTCTGCCAGAGACTCTAAGCCTGTAGGCCGAAGATGGATGCCCTAATGTTGCAGAGGAACTTTGGGTGACTATCCAGGCAGCCAGCTGTCTGTCATTTCTAGAATTTTGGAAGTTGCTTACAATGCACTTCCTGTTTACTTAGGTAATACTCTAACCTTCTGGAGTCTTTGATGGAGATGAAGACTATATAATTATAATTATAGTTTTTCTTAGTTAGGACAAAAGGTAAATTAATTATAAAACTGTAGATTCACAAATATAGGATAAATGATAGAATATTTTCTTTAATTTTACCAAATACAAATAGACTAGATATTGTAATTGTAATTCTTGCTTGATAACTGTTTTGTTATATGTAATTTTACTATGTTAAAGTTAAAACCTTCCTTTTTGATTAGACAGAAAAGGGGAAGTACTGTGGGATGTCCTTCTGTATGCTGTGAATATGTGATGCTCCAATTGGTTAATAGATAAAGCTGCACTGGCCTATGGTAGGGCAGAATGGAGCAGGCAGGAGATCCAAGAGGGATAGAAAGAGGAGAAAGGCCAGGTCAGGAAAGACTCTATGAGCTGCCACTAGGAAAAGCAAGATGTGAGAGAGCAGGTAACAACATGGCCATGTGGCAAAACATGATTAATAAAAATGGGTTAATTTAAAATGAAAGAGCTAGCTAGCAAGAAGCCTGAGCCATAGGCCATACAGTTTGCAGTTAATATTAAGCCTCTGAGTGATTATTTTATGAGCGGCTGCAGGACCGTTGGGACTGGAGAAACTTGTGGCTACAATTTCATAATCCCCCTAACAATAGAAAAAAAGTTTTTTTCTAATGTTTTTCTTTGATAAAACAACAAGCATTTGCATTTAATTGTTGTCTCAGGAAAATTAAATAAGCTTTACACAACAAATGTTCATATCTTGCTCCACAATAGACTTGAAAATAAAGGTATTTCCCATTGTTTTCCAGCAATTCTTTTAGCCCCTAGGCACATTTATTAGTTCATTTGCCAACTTATTATGTTACCTACTGAATATTTTTCATGGCATATAATGTGAGAAATACAAACATAAGAAGCTATGATCTCTCCTTGTCCAGAATTTATGCCTATATATAAGTTGAAAGTTTTAGGATGCCGCGGAAGAGGGTACAGATATAGGTGGGTTGTGGGAAAAATATTTAAGTTCATCTAAGAATTCTGAAAGACTTTCTATGGAGGCTTATTTCTCAACCCATCCCCTTTTTAAAAACAGAAATTGCTAAAAATTTAGCTTGGGCCAATCTCTATTGTTATCTCCCTCCTGATATAAATCTGACCGCTATTTTTTAAAGATGTGTATGTATATTGTCTGCATGTATGTGTATGTATCATATATGTGGTTGGTACCGATGGAGGCCAAAAGAGGATGTCCCTTTGAACACTGAAAAGCTGAGTCAATGATTAAGGGCACTTACTGCTGTTACAGAGGATTTGAGTTTGGTTCCCAGCACCCATATTAGTGGCTCACAATCACCAGTAATTCCAGCCCCAGGGGATCTGGCACAATCTTCTGGCCTCTGAGGGCACCTGCACACACATAAGTGCACATACGAACAGAGACACAGACACAAAAATCAAAAATAAATTAAAAAGTAAGTCTTAGGGGCTGGAGAAATGGTTCAGATGCTAAGGGCACTTGTTGCTTATGCAGAGGAACCAGATTTGGTTCTCAGCACCCACATGGCAGCTAACAACTGACTTTAACTCCAGTTCTAGAGGCTCTGATGCCCTCCTCTGGTCTCCAAGAGCACTGAATGCATATGGTACAAAGACATACATGCAGGCAAAACATCTATACATATAAAAGTAAATTAAATTAAAAATCATCTATAAAAAATTACCTTAAAAAATCATAATTTTAGACGGGCAGCCATGGTGCACGCCTTTAATCCCAGAATTTGGGAGACAGAGCCAGGATCTCTGTGAGTTCAAGGCCAGCCTGGTCTACAGAGCGAGATCCAGGACAGGCACCAAAACTACACAGAGAAACCCTGTCTCGGGATATATATATATATATATCACAATTTCAATACAAACAAACAAAAAACAACAACAAAACCCTATTCCATCTGTACCCCCTTCCCCAAAACTACCTACACTCTTTAAATACCCTTTAGTAAAACGCTTATGAGTAAGGAACATCCCATGCACTAGAATAAAGTAAAAACTCTCATTTGCCATATGTTCCCAGTTGTCCTATTGTTGACTTTACTCTGACTTCAGTTTAAGAAGATGGCCAGCCATTCCCGTTAACCAGGACTCGGGGCTTCCAGGCTTCCGTTGAATTGTCTCTTGACCATTGCTCAGCCCAGGTCAGCTGAGCAAGGCTGAGTTCTGGCCCTCCTCAAGGTTCAGGTGGCTTTCTCTGAGGATCCTTGTGTGAGCTCATGACCTCAAAAGCAGTCATCTCCAAAGAGGGATCTGGCCGAAGGTGGGCAGACTAGAAAAGGAAACTGAGCTGGAGAGGATCAGGAGGCTGAAGCATCCCTCCCTCCCATGCTGACTGGGAATGCCCCATTCATAAGCACGTTGACATTCACTATGGAAAAACATACTTGTATCGGAGAGTGAGAAGTTAAGAGTCATGCTAGGTGATATTAACTCCTAGTACTTTCCAGGGCTTTTGTGCCCTCAAAATGATAGCCCCTCTCAGGGTATGGAAGGAGGAAGGGGACCCATGCCCAGAGAATGTCCTGCTGCTGCCTGGTGTGGGAGCTCATTAGGGCATGAGGTGTGGGTTGGCCCCTGGCTGAAGTTTCCATTCAATCTTTCTTTTTTTCTCTCTCTCTCTTCACATTTTCCACACTGCACTAAAATTCCTCTCCAGAAAAGCATTTATCTTTCCTATTGCTATTTCACAGCCTGTCCCTATTAACAGATCTTCAGGAAGAACTCGCTGGTACCTGTAAAAAATATCCACTGACTTTACAAGTGGAACATCACACACAAACATCCAATTTTCTTTCCTCTCCACTCCTTTCCTCCGAGCCTGCCCTTTGCCGGCTACCCACTCATCTCATAAACTAGAACTGCTTCAACACCTCTCTCTCTCTCTCTCTCTCTCTCTCTCTCTCTCTCTCTCTCTCTCTCTCACTCTCTCTCCCTCCCTCCTTCCCTCCCTTTTTCCTTCCCTCTCTCCCTCCCCCACTCTGTCTTCTACAATTTTTATTTTTCACTTTTTTCTTTGTTTTGGGAAATTTCACCTCCATACTTTAAGCTGACTTCCAGAAACAGATGAGAAAAGTCACACTGGAACATCTCAGACTGTCTTGTTTTACAGTATTTGTGTGGGTGAGGCGGGCGGGCGGGCGGGCGGGCGGGGGTGGGGAGATGTGAGGGGATGGTATGTTTACATGTGTGTGAAAAGAACTATTTCCTCCAAGTTTCTTAAAACGCTTTTTTATTATTATAAGAAGCAGCACTTGTACTTCCTTTTAGTCATTTTTTGTTTGTCTTCTGGTTTTTGTTTTGTTTTGTTTTTGTTTTTGTTTTTTCGAGACAGGGTTTCTCTGTGTAGCTTTGTGCCTTTCCTGGAACTCACTTGGTAGCCCAGGCTGGCCTCGAACTCACAGAGATCCGCCTGGCTCTGCCTCCCGAGTGCTGGGATTAAAGGCGTGCGCCACCACCACCCGGCTGTCTTCTGTTTTCTTGAGGATTGCTTGGCCCAAGGTCCCTTGCGTGCTAGGCAGATGCTGCCTATCTATACTCCTGGCCTCAAAGTAGTAAATTTAAGCTAGATATTTGGAAATACCAATGTAGGAATAAAGAACACTTTCTCGAGCTAAAAGCCAGGTGCTTCCTTATTAATATTGGGATGTCTTATCTTATGAATATTAGGATGTCTTGTCCTGTTATTCTGGAGTCCTGACTCTCTTGCTTCTATCCGATGCTTCAGATGCATGTAGAGGTTCAGTGAACCCATCCAAATGCTCCCTTTCCTGAGAAAGATTGCCTCAGACTCCTCCCACTCCAAGGAACTTCCCCTCTTGACCACACCTATCAAAATGAAGTCCAAATTCACCTGTGCACTTAACTTTATCACTCACTTTATCTTAGTTACTCTGGGTTCTAGCAGAGGCAACAAACTCAAAAGTCAGTGTTTATCTGCATAATCTAATCTCAGTGTTGTAGACAGTCACAAGAGTGTGCATGCATACCAGAGAGGTGAATTGACTCCGCAGGGCTGGCCACAGGCTATATGATAAAGAGAGTTGAGAACATGGTAGGAGAAGGAAGGTCTCACAGAAGGCAAAAGCCAAGTAAGATTATAGGAGCTGGGTGATGAAGAGTCATTAGAGTCTATACAGGCATCACCCTCCCCAGAAGCTACTTGGGAATACATTGAGAGCTACCTGCCACATACAGCAGCTACAAAACCACCTAGACAGCTGCTGGAGGCTTAGACTACACTGAGAAAAGAAGAGGTGGTGCATAGACACACTCAGGATACACTCGCTTGCTTAGTTGGTTGACAAGATCTACTACTACATAGATGAGGTGGGCCTTGAGTTAGCTGTTTTCCTGCCTCTCCCTCCAGGTGCGAGGGTGACAGGTACGTACGGCCACACCAAACACTGGGGCTACATTTTAGAGGTGGACTAGGCAGGAACTCCTGACAAACTGGCTACAGCAGCAAGTAAAAAGGAAAGACAAACCAAACAAGCCATCTGCGGGGGGGATCTACTGACATGAGACATGGAAGGCCAGGAAATTGAAGCAGCAAGAATCAAGAGTGCATTCTGGGACACAGTAAACTCGAGATTTTTATCTAAGGCAACACAGGGCCCTAGAAGAAGATGAACCCGGATATGTGGGTGTGGAGTTGAAAGAAATGTTTTGCACTGAAACTGTAAATCGAGGAATCATCAGCAAGTAAATGGGACTGAGAGCTAAGGCCAAGTTGAGACCACCCACAGAGAGTGTGGCAAAAATGGAAAAATCTTGCAAAAGTGCAGTACGTAGTGACTGGTAGACCACTGGGAGGAGTCAGTGGAGACCCTGGGGAAACAAAGGTCTCCTGGGAGGCAGTCAGTGGCTGCTGACTCTGACTGGGGCTCTGACCTCAAAGCAGTAGAAGAGAAGTCTAGTAGGCACGAGAAAGATGAGGCAGATCTACAGTTTGTCATCCCCTACCCCCTACTAAATGTCCATGTGCTGAACCTGTGGTCCTAATAGAGCATTTCTGAAAGGTAATGAGACCTTATGAGATGATTAAACCAGAAAAGCGGGTCCAAGCCTTTCCCAAGGGCTAAGTAGGAATGAGGGAGTCCTCAGTTTGGCAGGAGCTGATTGATTCTCAGAAGGGCAGGTTGTTGCCCCAGCTGCATGCTTCTCCTCCGTGAGTTGAACATCACATGACTCTCCAATGAAATCAAGCAGATGCAGGTACTATGTTATTAGTCTCAAGAATAGTGAGTCCATCTTTCTATTTAATTTACTGAGACTCAGTTTTCTTTTCTTTTCTTTTTTTTTAACACAAAATGAGTTAAGATGAGCAGTAAAGTAGCATGCCTAGACAGCTTTTTAAAGAACTGTGGACACGGAAAGAAGAGAAATAGAAGAGTAAGTGGAGAGGTTCAAGAAAAGCATTAAGAATGTTTGTGTGCTAATGGGACCGATTCTGTACAGAGGAAGGAGGGGACAAGGATAGCAGCCAGGGGGATAAAAATGAAGGTACATGAATGACATCCAAAGCACAAACTACAGGATGGACATGTCAACAGAGAGAAAGAGAAGAAGTCAAGTGGTTGATTAGAGTCTTGATAGTAATCAGAGTTTCCATAATTCCCAGAAGAGTGAGATGAGACCATTCACATGGAACAGGAAGCAGAGACAGAGTGGGCATGTGTGGGAGCAGTCCTGTGGAGGTAGGAGTCTGAACACCACAGGAAAGATGAGTAGAACTTAAGAGGAGAAAGGTGAAGGGACACATCTGTCCACTTCACCAGCAACACGCAAAACTTCATAGGAAAGCTTGAGTATAGACTGGGCAAATGGTGGGAGTGGCTGGAGACGGAAGCAGGGGTGTAGTTTACCAGGTGGGATTGGCATTCTACTGAAGGTAGTGAGGGGATGCTGAAGGATGTTAAGCAAGGAAGTGACACCATCAGACTGGCATCTTAGAGGAGATTATTGGTGTATGTAGACAAGATTGTTGCTGAAAAGAGTCTAAGACAAAAGTGGATCGGGAACAATGTGATGATCACCATGGAGGGTGGGCGACACAGTCATAGTGGTGGAGAGAAACAGGCAGGCTTCTGAAGTACTTGGAAAGAAACGACAGAATTTGAATCAAAACACACTTGCCTACAGTTTTCTTAAGCAAACAGTACCTGGTTTTTAATCCAGGTGGCTATTGCTGTATGTGTAAAATCCTGTGTTCTTTGGTAGGTGCAGCAGTAATACTTGTGTCTTCTTATGGAAGGCCTGGTGGAGCCTCTCCATGCCTCCAACTGCCCCCTCATCATGTGAGTACACAGCTTTGGCTAGGTGATTTCCTTCACCAAAAGTAGCCTGCTGGGGCTAAAACTGTACCTTGCTATGGCCTTCCCTGCAGGGGACACTGACCAATAGAGGTCACACCTCCAGGTAGCCTAGTGGCTGGGTAACACATAGGGAAAACCTTAGTGGTACCTTGAATATGCACAGTGCTCTAGCCATCAAAACATATTATTGTTCATACCGTTTGATCCTATCCACTCTGTAACGTGGGCACAACAGGGTTATTTAAATTAACATCATAGATCAAGGATTCCTACATTTTTTCACTCTAGACCTTTTTTTGCCAAAGAATTTATGCAACATAGGTTGTAGGTGTATATAAAATAGATATACAAATCAGGCATTTACTAATAATAAATCATAAATGTGTTTTAAATAATTAGGGCTGGAGATAAAGCTCAGTGAGTAGATTCCCTGCCTAGCTGGGTTCAGTCCCCTAACACTGCATAAATCAAGTGTAATGATGTTTACTTACAATCCCAGCACTCAAGATCATCCTTAGCTACACAGCAAAGTCTGAAGCCAAGCTGGACACATGAAATCCAGTCTCAGATCATCATCATCTTTATCATCACCATCAGTATCTTTTAGTACACATTTAATTTTAGCATTTATTAAAGAGTAAAACAAATTTGGATACTAATGAGATGGAAGAATTAAGTCTTGGCTGAGTAGTTGATATGACAGGGTGAAGAACATCTTCAATGTTTTTCAAAGGTGATTGATATTTTGATTTTGTAATCATCAGAGTTGATACTGGCACATCACATAAGTACAAGATGGCAGAAGTATATTTAGGGCCAGTTCTGAAATTATTAGAAATTGTATCCTAATCCCAAGCCAATATTTATTTAAATATATATTTATGCATATATATATATATATGCATTTACTTATTTTGAGGGGAATACGTGCACCATAGCACACATGTGGAGGTCAGAGGACAACTTGTAAGAATCAGTTTTCCCCTTCCACCATATAAGTTGTGGGATGTGACCTCAGATGGTCAGGCTTCGAAGCAAGTGCCTTGACCCACCAAACCACTTCAACAGCCCCTGAACAAATTTTTTTTAAAAATGAAACTCAAATGAACAATTCAAACAGTGTTTTTAAAAATCAGACATTCTAACACAATACAGTTCAAAGGTACATTGATTTGATATTGCGTGCTGAGCAAGAATGGAAAGAAAATGTTATGAGACTTTGTCGTCTATAATTAAACCATTATGTTTCTACAAGAACACAAAGCTATGTGTATGCAACAAAGACACTGCAGTTCATAACACACCACGGTGTCAAATCTGAGGTGTTGCAGGCAATCCTCGTTGGCGCTGTGTTGGTGTGATACAACTCGTGGTACAAAGTGCACATTGTGTCTTCAGCTCCAAGGCTGCAGTGAAGTTGGGTGACGCAACACAGGCAAGCGTTGCCAGAAAGATCCCTGCTTCATTACACCTTTGATTTTTAAATTAATTTTTGGCTCTTGTGCATTACCAAACACTTCAATGCTGCCAAATTTTTCACTACTTCACCACATTCAGTTATGAGGTGATGACCTACAGCTCAAGAAGTTGGGTTGTAATGACACTCAGAGAAGCCAAACATATCCCCTAACTCCAATGGGGGGGGGATAGTAATGCCCGAAGCAGTCAGTGATCTTCCTAACTGCATGCCTGGGGGCTATCTCTCCTCTTGTCCCTCACAGCCCTAGAAGCAAAGTCCTGCGTCATGAGCCACCGCCTTCAGCGTCTTCCCTGCAGGGAAATCATGTGACTGTGTGGGTTCTTAGAACATGTGTTCCCACTTAGAAGTCTCTTGGAAAGACCTCAGACCCTGGTGGCTCCTGGCCAGTGCCCACACCAACAGAGCGTTCATCCAGTGTCCTCCTCAGCCTTCCGCTGTCCTGCAATGGAAAGAATTTATTTTCAAGGGATAAACTGATTGTTTACCCTGACTGGATTGGGTAAGACAAGAGCATTCTACGATTTTCACTGATGGCCTTCAATTCTAGTATCACATACATGTAGCTCTTCCCTCCTCCCTTCACTCTTGACACTGAGAAGACTACACACAAAGTCCCCAAAGACCTTGCAGTGGGTTGAATGAGATGTTCTCCATATTCTCAGGCGTTTAAATACTTGGTCCCCGTTGGTGATGCTATTTGTGAAAGCTTAGGTGGTATGGCCTTTCTAGAAGAACTATGTCCCTAGGGAAGGTTTCAAGATCCACTTCTAATTCCTTCGCCCTGCTTCCTGTTTGCAGTTCTAGATGTGAGCTCTCAGCTGCTCCTGCTGCTGTGTCTGCCATCTGCTGCCACAGTTCCCTGCCTCGATGAACTCTTGGTGTAAACCCGAGATTCCCAAGAGAAAGACCAATCCCACAATTTTTGAGCCAAATTTGAAACAAGTTGTAAATACTGGCCAGGATGATGGGCTCTGGTCAGGACCATTCTGGGGTTCCCAGGAAATGGTGATGAGTCACATTTGCAGAGACTTATAAAGGCAAACCCATAAGACTATGCATTTCCCACCAGGTCCAATCGGGGCAAGCACGTATCCTGACATCCTTTCCTGCCCATGAACCTCCTGCCTACATCCAGTCAAGCACATCCCATGCAGCTGGGTCAAACAAACTACTTGGGGGGAGTAAAAATATGTGGTGTGTTATCTCACAAGGACCACAGATCCCAGTATTCCAGGAAGTTATCTGTCCTTGGGCAAGTGGGGCTTACAGGTTAACTTTGGCTTTTACATTGGCGCCCTGGAACCATAAGCCCAAATAAACCCTACCTTCTGTAAATTGCATTGGTCATAGCATTTTATCATAGCAACAGAAAAATAACTACGTTATACTTAACTAAAAAACTAACCTTTTCTTCTATCTCAGTTCTCTCTTAGTTTCACAGAGAAATAACCATACTGGCCCCTCTTCCTCCCTTCATTTTCTTGTTTCTCCTTCTCACTCCTCTCTGAGCACCACTAAGGAAAAGGTAGAAGGAGCCCAGGTGGAGAAGAAAGGATTCAGACAGGTGACAGGAGCAGAAGGTACGGGTAGAGATGGAGAGAATAGGGCAAGTCCACAGAGTCTTCCGTTCCTTCAGCAGCCACAGCATCTACAACCACAAAGAGCCAACCCCATCCTTCCTCATGTCATAGATTCTGAGTCCATCTTAAAAGAAGTCAAATGCATTGTTTTTCATTAGGATTGGAGCAGGCAGTACAGCTCAGTGATAGACGACCTACCTAATGTGTAATGAAGCCCTAAGTTCCATTAATATAATTAATTACACAGGATGTGTTTTGAAGGGGCTTGACAAGATTGAAATACCTACAATGGACTTTCGTTGGATGTTGTGCAGAACCCCAGGGGAGCAATACCAAATAGATGGTTAAAGAAGGAGACAGAGCCCCAGGCAAGGATCATGTATCAGAAAGGGAGGAGCTCACCAGCCTACCGGGCCAGGGCAGAAAGGAAACTGGGACCACAGCTAGGCCAAAGCATCCCAGAGCAGGGTGTGGCACAGACCAGAGTGGGACTTAGTACAAGGCGGTAGGGCTGGGGTCTGAGAACCAGATAGAGGAAACCCTGGGATATGCTTGTGGACCACCCAGGGAACTGGATAGGAACCTAATCCTTCACTGACTGGACTGCACTCTAAAATGATTTCAGGCCAGGTGGTAGTGGTGCATGGCTTTAATCCCAGCACTTGGTAGACAGAGGCAGGTGGATCTCTGTGAGTTTGAGGCCAGCTTGGTCTACAAAGTGAGTTTCAGGATAGCCAGAGCTGTTACACAGAGAAACCCTGACTCAAAAAAACAAACAAACAACTAAAATGATTTTGGTACCATCCTGTTACATTGGCACGCAGCAGTGAGCATTTTTGCTAGTCCCTACACCAAAAGCTTCTTAGAAACAAGCCATTGAAAAGGACTGTGTATACACCACTGTTAACAAAACAGAGAAAAACAACCATCTAGTCTTCATTTATGTCAGTTTTTACATTTAGGGGCTTTTTTAAAATCCTTCTTTTCTTTTTGAATTGCTTTCCTATCTGCTCATCTCTTTACATTCTCAAAGATAAATAAAATTTTAAAATAATACATCTCTGTTCACTTTACATCAGATTTCCCCTGACATTGCTTCGTAATTCCATTCTTCAGACTCACTTTATAGTTCACAGAACACAAGGTTGTAGCTCAAAGACAGTACAGACAAGGTGTGGGCTTGTATTGCTGATGGTCCCATAATAGCATGTTTCCAAGACTGGTTTCTTCCAGGCACTTCAGCCTCTAGGATTCTCCTTCCACCTTCCAGCTGTGTCCATAACAGTTGGCTTCCCTCACCTACAACACCACATCACCTCCAGAGCAGAAGGGACTGTTTCTTCTTTACCTCAGATCTCTCTGCATCATCGAGGTTTGAGCTGAGAACAGCTGGCATGCTCACAGAACAGAGTCAGTGTGTTTAGTACAGGAATGACTTAAAGATGGCAGACACAGGAAGAGCAACAAAGGATGGTGGTGGTGGTGGTAGTGGTGGTGGTGGTGGTGGTGGTGTGTGTGTGTGTTGGGGATTGAACCTAAGGATTCGTTACCACTGAGCTATATCCCCAGGCCCTATGCCCAGTCTTGAAGAAACAAAAAGAATAGACATTTCTAAGCCCACGAAAAGAGTGATGGTAGAACTCTCATGGGAGTGGAGAGCTGTGCCCAAGAGGAACTTGGCTGCTGCTGGTGGTACCCAGAAGGCAGGAGGCAGCAAGGAAGACTGATAAATACTCCTACAAGTACATTATTAGTCAAACCCAGGAGAAAACCAGGGGACAAGAATGACTTCACTGCTGTCCTCAGCAGCCAACCTCCTGGGTACAGAGAGATGCAGAAAAAGACAATAGTCCTGGGTAGGGAAAGGCAAATGGAAAATTACCAGCTGAGTCCCTGCACACATAGCTGTCTAGAGAAAGAAGGGGAGGTTGCCCTTAAAATAATTCTGGCCAAAGGCATTTCCTTAAATGATAGAGTCACAGCTGCCTGATGGGTGATGTCGTTCTGTATGCTGCGAATATGTGTTGCTCTGATTGGTTGATAAATAAAGCTGTTTGACCAATGGTGAGGTGGATTTATAGAAATGGGATAATTTAAGATGTAAGAGCTAGCTAGGGGGAAGTCTGAGCCATTAGGCCATACAGTTCGTAATTAATATAAGCCTCTGTGTGTTTATTTGGGTCTAAGTGACTGTGGGACCCCAGGGCCGCAGGAGCCAGGCAGAACCAGGAAAACTTTACAGCTGCCTCAATAAATAGTTGTAGAGGAAAAAATTAAAAACGCAGATTTTAAGAAACTTGAAAAACTACTCTTACCTGAGAAAATAAAATTGAAAAACATATACATTCAAAGCGGATCTTAGAAATTTACTAGTGAAGCACAATAGGATTTGGGTAGCTTTATATTTGATTCCATTTGGGGTGTTTGGTTTGTGGGGCAGTGCTGAGACAGGGTGTCCTTCTGTCTCCCAGGCTGGCCCTGAATTTGCTATGTAGCGTAAATTGGCCCTATTTTTAAATCCTCCTGCTTTGGATACCCAAATGCTGGGAGTACAAGTGTATGCTACAGCAGCCTACCGGAATAGCTTTTATATACTCACAAAAACAAAACATTTCCTCTAGCCCTATGAAATGCATCAAAAAGGCACACGTTCACTTGAATTCTAGCCCAATGCAATGAATGACTGTTACAAGAGAAAGGGCTGGGGAGGTACCTTGGTGGGTAAAGTACATGGCATGCAAGCACTGAGTCTGGATCCCCCAGAAACTGTGTAAATCTGGTACCATTGCTTATGGGTCACCCTGGAGCCCCGACAAGATGAGGGATAGGGATAGGAGAACCCCTCTGAAGCCAATGAGGAGTGGGCAACTTGTCCAGTATATGCAACAGCAAATTAGACAGTAGGCAAGGACTAGGACCCCAAGATCGTCCTCTAAGCTCCACGAGTGGCATGTGAACACCCACATTTACACACTCAGAGGCACAAAGCACATGTGCACACACACATCACATCACACAGACACTCACAAAGAGGCCAAAAGAGAACAGCAATAGATCAACACACATCTGATTGTGAGCTTTTCTGCCTTTTAAAGGCAAGAAGAGTCAAACCCAGGGCCTTCTAAGGGCCACTAAGACACAGCCCATTCCTGTGGCAGTGTCCATTGCAGACACACAGTCTCATGTGCAGAGGCCTTGCTGTGCATCTATCTGATGATGAACGGCTAATCATTTTACCCAATTACAGTTGTCAGAACACTGAAAGTTTTGCCTACTGGGTCCTGAAGTGCAGATGTTGGACTTATCATGTATTATAGTTTACATTTCTTTTGCTGCTGTTAACCCCACACTTGACTTCCCTATGGTTCTGGTATGAAGAATGAGAGTTACATACGTCACAGACCAAAACTTTTTTTAAATTAATTAATTTATTTGTTTATTTATTTATTTTTCTATTATCAGCTTGATACAGTATAAATTCTTATCCTAATAGTGAAATGTTTCATTGAGGCTTGCCCAGTAATTGAGTAAAACCAAAACTTATTATAAGCCACAGTCATCCAAGGGTCCCCCCTGCTATATAGCCTCCCTGGTTCTGTGGGTTGCAGTCTGATTGTTCTTTGCTTTATATCTAGTATCCACTTATGAGTGAGTACATACCATGTTTGTCCTTCTGGGTTTGGGTTACCTCACTCAGGATGATATTTTCTAGTTCCATCCATTTGCTGCAAATGTCATGCTGTCATTGTTTTTCTCTGCTGAGTAGTACTCCACTGTGTATATGCACCACATTTTCTTAATCGATTCTTCAGTTGATGGGCATCTAGGTTGTTTCCAGGTTCTGGCTATTATGAATAGTGCTGCTATGAACATAGTTGAGCATGTATCTTTGTGGTATGATTGAGCATTCCTTGGGTATATGCCCAAGAGTGGTATGACTGGGTCTTGAGGGAGATTGATTCCCAATGTTCTGAGAAACCACCATACTGATTTCCACAGTGGTTGTACAAGTTTGCATTCCCACCAACAGTGGAAGAGTGTTCCCTTTGCTCCGCATCCTCTCCAACATAGACTGTCATTAGTGTTTTTGATCACAGCCATTCCAAGACAATTCTTCACAGACTTGAAAAGAAAAATACTCAGTGTCATATGGAAAAACAAAAGACCCAGGACAGCTAAAAGAATCCTGTATAATAAAGCAACCTCTGGAGGTATCACCATCCCTGATCTCAAGCTCTACTATAGAGCTATAGTAATAAAAACAGCTTGGTACTGGCATAAAAACCGACATACAGACCAATGGAATCGAATCAAAGACCCTGACATTAATCGAAACACCTATGAACACTTCATTTTTGACAAAGAAGCCAAAACTATACAATGGAAAAAACAAATGGTGCTGGCATAACTGTATGTCAATATGTAAAAGATTACAAATAGATCCATATCTGTCACCATGCACAAAACTCAAGTCCAAGTGGATCAAAGACCTCAACATAAATCCAGTTACACTAAACTTAATAGAAGAGAAAGGAGGAAGTACTCTTGAATGCATTAGCACAGGAGATCACTTCCTAAATATAACACCAGCAGACCAAAACTTAATATCTAGAAATAAACATTTATCAAATTTTCACAGTATCAGAACCTCGGAACAAAAAGGTGAGGAAGCATTGCCAGATGCTCTGCTTCTCAAGGAAGGGACGGTACGTAACGGTCAGATATAAACAGCTTGGTATAAATTACACCCAAGAAGTTTCCTGTGTGTGTCCTGGTGTGTATTCTAATCAATGCAGAAACAGCCCTTAATGTCTCTGCGCTGGAAAGGAATCAGCACGTCTCTGCCTCTGAAATTCTTGTCATATATACATTTGTTCACTCACTCAAGCCTTTGGTTTTCATGCAAACAATTGCATGACAATAGCAATGGATTCAATTATCCCCTCAAGCTGTGTGTATAAAATGGGGACTTCTAGTGTCCCCGTTTACTGACCGCACTGAGATTGTGACTAAGGTGGAGTGGCTTGATCACAGCTCTATGAAACAGAAGGGACCTTGGAGGTTGCAGGTTGCTTCTTGCAAGCACAAGCAATTTACCCACCAAACACATATCATTTCACCTGCATGAACAAGCCCAAGACCAAGGAAGTATTAAGGTAATCACTAAAAATAAAGAAAAAAGAAGAAAAATGCATGGAGGTAATTCAAATAAATCTTTAGGAAGAAACGGCTCTTAAGAAAGCACCTGGAGGGACCGTCGAGGTGGATGTGGATAATGGCTTTCCCTCCGAGCCTGACAACCTGAGCTTGATCTCTGGAGTCCATGTGGTGAAAGGAGAGAACTGTCTCACTGTAGCTCATGCTGTGTGTGTGTGTGTGTGTGTGTGTGTGTGTGTGTGTGTGTGTCTGCGTGTGTGATTTTTTTTTAAAAGAAGGAGTCTGGAGAGTGAAAGAGATATTGAAAAAACAAGGAAGATTGCAGACTAGTCTGGTGATGTTTAATGTCCAGAGAAGAAAAAGAAGCCTGGGTATGGAGAGCTTGCCTGGCATGAGGAAAGCCACTGTTTCTATTCCCAGTACTGAAAAGAAGGAGGAAGGTGGGAAGGGAGGAAGAGAGAGAGAAGAGGAAACACAGGGCAGGGAGGCATGGCAGGTAAGATGTTAGCTAGAGCGTGAGGCTGAGGAGGCTCGTGACTGAAGAAGGGGACTGGTGGATAGAGATGCCTGCCTCAAAGAGAGTGGCTTAGGACTTTAAAGGGAGAATGAGAAGGTCTTAGGTAGAGAACAAGGTCCTTGGTCCAAATGTTTTTATACACAGCTTCGCCTATTTATTGCCTATTGTTCTGAAGAAACAGAAATAAGAGCTTTTACCTCCATCCTCCTCTCCAGCCTTGTGAGGAGCCAGGTGACTTCTGGGAGTTAGTACAACTGGGCTGTTGTCAGGGAGGGATGGTGGGGTGGCAGCCAGGCTGAGGATGTCTTCCGGATCCAGCTGTTTGGGGGCAGCCTTTCCATCGCTGTGACAAAATGCTTGACAGAGACAACTTGCAGGAAGGAAGGTGTGCTGTGGCTCACTGTTCCAGAGGTTTCAGCCCACCCAGGTCTAGAGGGTATGCTGCTGCTGGGCTCACCTCATGGCAGCAGGACACAGAGAGAGAATGTCTGTACTAGCAGGATCCCTGACTTTCCCCCATTTTATTCCCATATCTGAGGCCCCAGCCTATGAGAAAACTCTGCACACATTCAGGGTAGGTCTCCCCCATCCCCTTGGCTAATCCTCTCTGGAAACACCTTCACAGACACACCCAGAGGTGTGCCCTCATCTAGGTGCTTCTCAGTCCCATCAAGTTGACGAATGACACAGTACCAAACACGGAAGGCCACAGCGTGCACACAGCACTAGGAAATCAGACGGGGGGCGGGGGGGGGGGGTTGAAATGGAAGGTAAGAAGCACACCCGCCGCTATCTTTAATTCAAAAGGAAATTTAATTCAAAAGGCTCAGCCAGGAAGGGTGCTTCCTCTAAATGCGAGACCAGTTTGGCTTTTCTGCCCTTGAATTTAGCTGAAATATAAAAATAAAAATCTATAATGAGCAAGAAATTCTCTGTGCCATCCGCAGAACATGAACCTTGAGTAAAGGAAACAGCAGAGGGGAATACTTACGCTTAAAAGTTTTGCATCTGTAATTAACTTAGATTTATCTTCAATTTAGTTTTCCTGTTCAACTTCCAGAATATTTTAACAGTAAAAGCCCCAGAATTACATTTTCTTTAAGTAATAAGAAAGTCTGGTACTACTTTGCAAATCAACATTTTCAATGGGCGTAAAACATTTCCATGTGTCCTCCTACTCTGCTAGCCGCTGACTGCACCCGACTGCCTTTGTGTGTGTGTGTGTGTGTGTGTGTGTGTGTGTGTGTGTGTGTGTGTGTCTAAGCACACTCCAACCAGCTGACAGGAGGCCAATGTTGCCTGGGTTCTTTGAAGGCCAGCTGTGAGGCTGGCCTAGAAGGCTGTCCCATCAGAGGGTAACGTCTGTGAACAACACTCAAGGAGAGAGGAGACCTGCATGAAGACCACTATGCAGATACACTTACCAAGGGAAAGGGGTGGAGTTATGGAGTGAAAGTGTCCCCATATCTGATGTGCTAGGAACTTAATCTTCAAAGTCATATTGTTGATGGTAGGGGAAGAGATCAGTACAGAGTGAAGAGATCTGCCTTTTTGAGTGATTTAATCTATTCATAGAGTCAGGGACTAATGTGGTATGGAGGCAGGCATACTCTCTCTGGCTTGTCGTTTGTTACCCTAAGAGTCTTAAGACTCTGTAGAGAGTTCCCACAAGCAAGAAGACCCTCACTACGTGTAATCCCTTGACCTTGGGCTCCTCAGCCTCCTGAATGGTCAGAAATAACTTTTCTTTTTTAAAAAAAAATTGTTTATTTTTTCAAGACAGGGTTTCTCTGTATAGCCCTTGCTATCCTGGAACTCACTCTGTAGACCAGGCTGGCCTCGAACTCACAGAGATCCGCCTGCCTCTGCCTCCTGAGTGCTGGGATTAAAGGCGTATGCACCACCACCTGACCTCTTTTAAAGATTTTTATTCTCTTCATTGTTGGGGGTAGACGTGTGCTACAGTACACATGTGGAAGTCAGAGGACAATGTTGTGGTTTTCTCTTTTCCATTTTTATATGGGTTCTGGGGATCAAAGTCAGATCAAAGTCTTCAGGCTTCCATCGCAAGTGGTTTATCCACTGAGTCATCTTACTGGCTCTGATTTCTTTTCTTTTTAAACTACTCAGTCTCAGGTATTCTCTTGTAGCTGCAGAAACAAGCTAAGACGGGTAAGAAAAAGTTAAAAAGAGAGTGCCTTGGATTATGGTGAACCTGATAAGGATCACACTATCCTGTTGGGATGCTTGAGAGCACAGACTGATGGCTGAAGGAATCCGTGTTAGACAGACACAGCCTCAGGAGCACTCCGGTGGTTCGGGTATTCCGTGCAAAGAGCAGTATTCCGTGCAAAGAGCAGTCCCCAGACTCAGCAGCTGCTGAGCTCCAGCAGGTGTCGGGCAGCAGTTTCAGGATGGTGCAGCAAGGAAGGCAGACACTGTCTCATTTATCCCAGGCCCAGCCTAGGCTTCCTTTGCTATGACAGGTTCCACCATGCCATGTGGAACTTCATGCCTGCAGACTAGCCCTCAGCCACCGGACAGCTGTGCTAACTGAGGCTGTGTGGACAGGAAAGGCAAGTACTCTTATACTCGCCATGACAGTGAATGATGGTCACTTCCAGGAAAGAAAGAGAGAGGCTTATAGAGTCTGCCTGTCACAGAGAACTGCTGGTCTTTTCAAGGAATGTTCTGGGCCTCTGCCACTGGAAAGGACAGCATTAAGTGTATCAGTTTTGGGAAGTAGCTTATGATATTGGCCTGTGCACCCTTTCATTTCCGCCATCATGGCTACCTTACCCATATGCTTGTCGTGTCAGAGCTAGAGTGGCCAATGACATCTATGGCTAATGTCACTTGGTTTTGTTATTCTGCCTAGTTGGTTTTTGTATGCCCCTGCCGTGACAATGGTGGTTAATACTTAGTCCAAAGCTTACCAGCCTTTGCCATGTCCCTATGCCACTTATATGCCCTTCCTCTCAGATTTCCTTATCTCCAACTCTCTTTTCTTTCCAGACCTCTGCTTATGAGCTCGCACACACACTCTCCTCTCAGGACACTGACTCCACACGAACTGACGCATAAATATGCTGCTTGAAGCTCCACCCACGGGGGAAACCATCTCTCCTTCCTCAGTTTCTGCCCACATGCGTCAGCCCCTCTAAGACCTTCCCTCTTTCCTTAGTGGGTAAGATGGGCTTGGTCTTAGCTAGGGTTCTCCAACAAAGAACGTGTGTGTGTGTGTGTGTGTGTGTGTGTGTGTGTGTGTGTGTGTGTACACCTATATACACACAACAGAATTCTATTGTTTGTAGCTGGAATTTATCAGAAGATAAAAATGTGCGTGTTTACAAATACATTGTGCATATGCATTATATATTACACATAGAAGAAAGAGTGAGAAAGGCTGCAGAGATGGCTCAGCAGATAAGAGCACTGGCTGCTCATGCAGAGGACCAGGGTTCTATTCCCAGCATCCACGCAGCCACTCACAACTGTCTGTGACTCCGGTTCCAGGGGGGCCCAATGCCCCCTTCTGGCCTCTGTGGGCACTGCATGCACATGGTGCGCAGATACACATGCAGGCAACAGTCGAAACATCCATACACGCAAAATAAAGAGGGAGAAAGACGAAGTGTTATTCTGAAGAACTGCCTTAGGCCATGGTGGAGACTGGCATATTTGCCAGGCAGGCTGGCACTCCAAGGGAGAGTGGGCACCATAGGTCAAAACTAAAGGCAACCTAGAGGCAAAGTCCTCTCTACCTCTGGGCACCTCTCTTTTTCCTCTTAAGGCTTTCAGCTGATTGGACAAGGTCCTCTTCTGTTACAGAGGACAAACTGCTTTATTGAAAGGCTACTTAAATAAATCATATCTTAAAAAATTCCCTTCCCAGCAATATCCGGACCTTGCCAACATTTACCAAATTCTACCAAGCATTTGTCTTAATATCTGAGTGCTTTAAGCTTGACATGTAAAAGTAGCTATTTTAGGTCCGACTTTTCACAATTTTATGAGGGAATTGAGAAAAGTCCATAGTTGAGAGAAAAAGCTGGACCATCTGCTTGGATGGTTTCTCACGTCCCTCTGCTTGTGCTCAGACTTCTGGTAGGTTATCCAGCCCCAACGGCCAGCTCTGAACACAGGCACATATGAGCAACACTAATGGAGTCAGTAGATTATATATATATATATAATTAAAAGGAAGGGGACAGGATCAAAAAGGCTGTAGGATCATACAGTACTCATGTATAAAATTCTCAAAAATAATTTTAAAATTTTAGTTAAAAAAATAACATAAAGAATCTTACTTTTGCTGGACATGTGGGTACATGCCTGTAATCCTAGCATTTGGAAGGCTGAGGCAGGAAGATAACAAGCTTGAAATTTTCCTGGGCTATATAACAAGATCCTGTCTCAAAATTAAAATGAAGTGAAAAAAAGTATTTCAAAGACTAAAACCAGCCATTACCAATAATAGAATAGCTGATGGTTTACCTTCCATTTAATGAAGATCAATTTTGTCCTCCATATCATAAAATCTGAACAATCTTTTCCCAAGCCAAAAGATTTTTAATGGGAAAAAAAGTATCAGCGTGATTTTAAAATTTTTGTTTAAGGGCCAGTGAGATGGCTCAGTGCTTGCCACCAAGCATAACAACCTGAGTTTGATCCCTCATGGTGGTCTACATGGTGGAAGGAAAGAACAGAGTCCTCTAATCTGTCCTCTAACACACAGTTAAGTAAATAATAGGGGTTTTTATTTAAAAAATGTAATATAAAATATAAATTAAATATAGTATCATCCTCCAAATGTTTGCCTAATGTTTTATATAGCTTTATCTAATAATTATTTTTATACATATATTGAAAATTTAGTGCATAAAATTTATTTGAAATCAAATATGTCTACTTCATTATACCACGTCAACTTTCTAATGGACAAAAATGTTAATGTTTATATTAGACAAAGCACAGAGTTTTTTTTCATAATAGCAGGCTTTTGTCAATGTACTTTGCATTTGTGTTTAGATGGGGAGACCTCCCTTAAAATTTCATCTTAAACTTTCAAGAAATCCCTTCTATTTGTAGCAGTAGCTAGTATTCCTCGAGGCTTTGTCTAAAGGAATAAATGCATTAGCAGTTTTGACAAAAAAAAAAAAAGTTTTAGCTTATACACAGTCATCTCAAAACTATACATATATTTGCTTTGGCTGACCTCAGAAATCCAAGCAAAACAAAGTCAGAGAAGGTACATAAACAAGGGCACAGGGTCAGTGCTTGGTGCTCAACTCTTCAGGCTTCCTAGCACTCAGAAGCATGCACCAGGATGGGGGTAAAGTGCTTGCTAGGCAAACACAAAGAGCTGAGTTTGGATCCCCAGTACCCATGTAAAAGCTGGGTGTGGGTGTGCACGCCTGTAATCCCAGCACTGGGGAGGCAGAGAAGGGGATGGAGGTAGGAGATCCTGGCAGCTTACTGGCCAGTCAGGAGAGCCGAAGCAGTCCAGTGAGAGACATCATCTCAATTACTAAGGTGGACAGTAATATTGAAAGATACTGGAAGCTGACCAACCTCTTACCTATACATACACACACACACACACACACACACACACACACACACACACACATTCACACTCTCACTCATGCACATGCTCACACATACATTCACACACACATTCACACTCTCACTCATACACACACACACACACACTCACACTCTCACTCTTGCACATGCTCACACATACATTCACACACACATTCACACTCACACTCATGCACATGCTCACACATACATTCACACACACATTCACACTCTCACTCATACACACACACACACACACACACACACACACACATTGGACTTCCCCGAAACATCAGGAGTCAAGCAGCTCCCCACAGCCAGCTAGCTAACCTGGAGCTTCCAAGCACTGGCAGACTATTCAGTCACCGAGGCAGTAAAGTGGATAGGAAAGCTGGGAACGGCTCCCCATTCTATCCTAGTGAGCTCTGCCGAATTCATATTAAGCAAATAATAAATAATCCCTTGGTGGACTGGTAAGGACATACTTTTAAATCTATCAAAAAAAGGTACTTCTGAAGAAACAAACCAGCCAGAGGAAGGTCAGGGGGCACAGGTGGGGGTTGGGGAGTAAGCCAAGGAAACAAACAAGGGGGGATGATATGTATGTATGAAATGAAACCAACTACTTCACGTGATAACCTGAAAAAGTTAATTTAAAAAAGAAAGAAAATAATATTTCTCAAGTCCTCTGTTGGGGAAATCTGCCTGCATGCATCACACATAATATGAAAGAAAGATGAGAAAATACTGACATTTGAGGGATAGGAACACATTTCTAAAAATAAACTTGGATGTGGTGGTGGGCTGCCCTATGTCCTTCCTGCCTGTCCCTCCACCCCACGGGGCTGAAGCTCTCTTTGAGACCAGTTGACAGGGCGCACAGCACAGAACAAGGGCTCAGAGAGTTGTGCACTGTGGTGGAAGGACACAAGCAAGATCAAGTTGAATCCTGACTCTTAGGAGAAATGACTGGGCCCGCTCATCATTGGGCTTCTCTCTTTTAAACTTCAAGTCCGATCCCAGGTCTGCAAGAGCAGTCACGCAGCAGCCCATGGCCGCACTGCATTCCACCATGTGAAGGGCAGCATCCGTCCTTCCAAGCACAGACATCCTTGGGATGCTTTGATGGGAGAGCACAGGGAACCAGCTCTTCTTTTAACAAGATGAACATGATTAAAAACGTCTGTGGAGGGCTGGGGCAGTTTACCAGTAGCATGCTTGCCTTGCATGTATGAGGCCCTGGATTGTAAGGCTCAAGAGAGGGGAGTAAACTATCGAGGGCAAGTGCAGACCCTGATAGACAAGCTTCTGATTCGGTAGATGTGGTTTACAAAGGGATACACATTCTCACTAAGTCTTCCACACTTCTCTTCTCCCAGAGGCAGGCAGGCTTCCAGGAGGCTGTGTCTTTGCCCAGCTCCGATTATTTCAGCAGTGGCTCTACTTCTGCCTCCAGCACTAAATCAGATGACCGATGTGTCGACAGCAGCTCTGGGAAAGCAGAGGACACGTGACTTCAGTCTAGATCTCCAGTTCTTGGCCTCCTTTTTGCATTTTTTCATTAGTATAAGATAGCAAATTTAACCTGCATCCTGGCCCAACAGCGGAGCTGTGGAACAATAAATAACTCCAAAAACAGATTGTCATTATCACTGCTGTCTGCAACAGCGGCCGCCTCCCCTATGACCAGGCACAAGAAGCAGCTTGGGTTTGTTCTTCCAAGACAGGGTTTCTGTCCCTGGGTAGCCCAGGCTGGTCTTGAACTCATGATTTTCCTACCTTATCTCCCATACGCTAGATTTTTCAGCTTTTTAATTACAGCCACACAAGATAGAGGCTTTTGTGCCAGTCCTTTCTGCTCATTCCAACAGAACTAACCGTCACCCCATATTCTAACAGCACAGCCTCTAGAACACAAAGCTAAATGCCTACTCATGGTCAGCCTTTAACTCCACCATAGGAGATGCTTCCAAGGAAGCTCACTGTGTGACTATAAACATGAAGGGAATCAACAAACCCAGAGTTTATCCTATATTTTCTACATTAATAAAGCCTCTTGAATGGTCTACCAAAGTACCCATGCACTGTACCCAAGTACTATGGTGTTACTTTATTAATCCATTGGTATGTCAACAGTGGGTGGTGTGCATCTGACAACCCAAATACAGACGCATGCTTGCCACCCAAATCTTGTGTCAGATTTTCTAGTTTAAGAAGTAACATCCCTTCCAGCTGTGTGTAGCCCCTGACCAACAGATGTTGTGTTTGACTTAAATGCTAGGCTGCATCTGATGGAAAAAGAAGATGGATGCCCTGAACTTTATCAATTTCTTTCAGGAAGTAAACATGGAGTCAGACACTTAACCCAATACAATAGAAGGAGTGGTCACCTAAGGTACGAGAAGCATGCAGAGCACAAACTAGACTGCACCAGAAGAGAAATTCCCCTTAGCACATAATAATCAAAACACTTAATGCAAAGAACAAAGAAAGAATATTGCAGCAAGGGAAAAAGACTAAGTAAGATATAAAGACAGACCCAGTAGAATAACACCTGACTGCTCAGGTGAGTGTGGCAGTGTATGTGTTAGCACTTGAGAGGCAAAGGCAGGCAGATCTCTGAGTTTGAGTCCAGCCTGGTCCACAGGGTGAGTTCCAGGACAACCAGGGCTACACAAAGACACCCTGTCTCAAAAACCCAAAAGGAAGACAAAGAAGTAGTAGTAGAAGAAGATGACGATGACAACGACAATGACCTGACTTCTCAGTGGAGACTCTAACAGCTAGAAGGGCCTGGACAGATGCTCTACAATGACCTGACTTCTCAGTGGAGACCCTAACAGCTAGAAGGGCCTGGACAGATGCTCTACGATGACCTGACTTCTCAGTGGAGACCCCAACAGCTAGAAGGGCCTGGACAGATGCTCTACAAATCCTAAGAGACCACAGATGCCAGGCCAGACTGCTATACCCAACACTTTCAACCACAATAAATGGTGTTATGATTGAGAGAAATCCCATGAGAAAACCAAAATTAATTAGTCTCTATCTTCAAATCCAGCCTGACAGAGGGTGCTAGCAGGAAAATTTCAACCTGAAGAGGTTAACAATATTCAAGAAAACACAAGGAATAAAGAATTCTAGACCAACAATCAAAAGAGAGGAAAACACCAAACACACATATACAACAACAACAACAAAATAACAGGAATCAAAAAGTACTGCTCATTGATATCTCTTAATGTCAATGGTCTCAACTGCCCAATAAAAAGGTACAGACTAACAGAACTGATGTGAACACAGGAGCCATCCTTCAGCTGCATCCGTGAAACATTCCTTAACTTCAAGGACAGACACCACTGTTGTGGAAAAATCTTTTTGTACACTGTGAATATGTGTCACTCTAATTGGTTTAATAAAAAGCTGAACGGCCAATAGCTAGGCAGGATTTTCAGGACAGAGAGAACTCAGGGAAGAAGAAAGGCAAAGTTTCAAGGAGATGCCAGGGACTCAGAGCAAGCAGCATGGGCTTTACAAAGTAAAGGTAATCATGCCATGTAAAAGAACGTAGATGAAAAGATATGGGTTAATTTAAGTTATAAGAATTAGTTATAAAAAAGAATAAGCTATCAACCAAGCTTTTATAATTAATGATAAGTCACTGTGTCGTGATTTGGGAGCAGGCAGGAGGGACAGAAAAAAACATCTATACACCACCTCAGGGTGAAAGGATGGGAAAAGTTATTCTAAGAAAATGGATCTAAGAAGCAAGCTAATATAGCCATTTTAATGTCTGACAAAACCGAGTTCAAACCAAACTAATCAGAAGAGATAGGGAAGGATACTCTACACTCATCAAAGGAAAAATCCACCAAAAGGACATTGAAGTTCTTAGCATCTATACACCAAATACAATGGTACCCAAGTTCATAAAAGAAACACTACTACAGCTTAACTCACACATTGACTCTAACATACTGATGGTGGGTGACTTCAGTACCCCACTATCACCAATAGACAGGTCATCTAAACAGAGAAATGTTGGCACTAACTGATGTCATAAACCAAATAGACATAACAAATGTTTATAGAACATTTCACCCCAAAAGAATGTACCTTTTTCTCAGCACCTGGAGGAACTTTCTCCAAAATTGACCACATACTTGGATATAAAGCAAGCCTCAACAGATAAAAGAAAATTGAAATAACAGCATGCATCCTATCTGACCACCATGGATTAAATCTTGATATCAATAACAACAAAAAGTTTACAAACTCATGGAAACTGAACAACTCACTGCTGAATGAAAAATGAGTCAAGACCAAAATTAAAGACTTTCTAGAATTGAATGAAAAATGTTGGTTGTTTTCACTCTTTTGGGAGGCCCACCACCCAGCTCCCAAATAAATCACACACAGAGACTTATTTTTTTAAAAGATTTATTTACTTATGTATTTTATTTTATGTATATGGATACTTTGCATGTACATCTGCACACCAGAAGAGGACGTCAGACAGTGGTGAGCTGCCATGTGGGTTCTGGGAATTGAACTCAAGACCTTTGGAATATATGAGTGCTCTTAACCACTAAGCCATCTCTCTAGCCCAAGAGACGTCTCAATTATAAATGCCAGACCTTAGCTTGGCTTATTTCTTGCCAGCTTTCCTTAACTTAGATTATCCTGTCTACCTTTTGCCTCTGGGCTTTTCCCATTCTCTCACTTCTGTAAATCTTACTTTTACTCCATGGTTTGCTGGCTGGCTGGCCCCTAGCATCCTCCTCTCCTTGTTTTCTTGCTCCTTCCTCTTTTTCCTCCCAGATTTCTCCTTCTATTTATTTTCTCTGCCTGCCAGCCCCACCTATCCTTTCTCCTGCCTTGCTATTGGCTGTTCAGTTCTTTATTAGACCATCAGGTGCTTTAGGCACAGTAACACAGCTTCATAGAGTTAAACAAATGCAACATAAACAAAACTAGCACACCTTAAAATAATATTCCCAAACAGAAAAAGAATACACAATGTACCCAAACTTAATGGAATACAATGAAGGCAGTTCTAAGAGGCAGGTTCATAGCACTGCTGCAGGATATCTTTCTGTATGCTGTGAATATATGTTGTTTCCATTGGTTAATAAATAAGCTGCTTTGGCCTATGGCAAGTCAGCTTAGAGGTAGGCACAAAATCCAAGGAGAGAGACAGGAACGAGAAAGGCAGAGTGAGAGGGATGCCAGTCATTGCCAAAGGAGAAGCAAGATGCCAGCAGACCAGTAACACCACAGCCACATGGCAAAACATAGATTAATAGAAATGGGTTAATTTAAGATGAAAGAGCTAGCTAGCAAGAAGCCTGCCATAGGCCATACAGTTTGTAAATAATATTAAACCTCTGAGTGATTATTTTATAAGCTGCTGTGGGACTGCAGAGTGGGCAGGACTGCAGGGTAGGGTGGGACCAGAGAAACCTTCCAGCTACATAGCACTAAGTGCTTCATAAAAAAAAAAAAAAACTGGAGATATTTTATGCTAGTAACTTAAAAACACACCTGAAAGTTCTAAAACAAAAAAAAAAGAAATCACACCCAAAAGGAGGAAATGACAAGAAATAATGAAACTCATGGCTAAAATTGATAAAATTGAAACAAAAAAAAAAATCAATGAAGCAAAGAGTTGGTTACTTGAGAACATCAGTAAGATTGACAAACCAAACTAGCCAAATTAACTAAAAGGCAGAAAGATAAAAATCTGAGTCAACAAAATTAGAAATGAAAAGGGGGATATAACAGCAGGCATCAAGGAAATCCAGATAATCATAAGGACATACTTTAAAAACCTGGACTCTACCAAGTTTGAAAATCTGAAAGAAATGAGCACTTTTCTTGATTCATATAACTTACCATAGATGAATCAAGATTAGATAAGCAATTTAAATAAATATATAACCCCTAGTGAAATAGAAGTAGTAATTAAAGTCTCCCAACCAAAAAAGGCCCAGGGCCAAATGGTTTTACTCCAGAATTCTACCAGACTTTCAAAGTTAATGCCAATACTCCTCAAATTATTTCATAAACAGAAGAAACATTGCCCAATTCATTTTACAAGACTACAGTTACCCTGAAATCCCAACAAAAATCTAAAAAAAAAAAAAAAAAAAACTTGCAAAGTGAATCCAAGAATACATCAAAATGATCATCTGATCATGCAGCATAATCAAAGACTTCATCCCAGAGATGCAGGGATGGGTCAACAGATATAAATCAACAAACATGGTCCGTCATATAAACAAATAAACAAAAATACCCCACATGATCATCATATTATATACAGAAAAAGCCTTTAACAAAATCCAACACCCCTTCATGATAAAAGTCTGGGAGATATTAGAGATACAAGGGACATACCTAAACATAATAAGAGCAGTTTAGAGCAAGTTTATAGCCAATACCAACTTAAATGGAGAGAAACTCAAATGAAAATCAGGAACAAGACAAGGTTGTCCACTCTCTCTATACCTATGCAATAGATACTTGAAGTTTTAACTAGAGCAATAAGACAACTGAGGGAGACTAAGGGAATACAAATTGGAAAGGCAAAAATCAAAGTGTCTTTCTTTGCAGATGATGTGATAGTATACATAGTGACCTTAAAATTTCCATCAGGGGAGTCCTTCTGCTGATAAATTTTAATAAAGCAGCAGGATACAAAATTAACTCACAAAAATCAGTAGTCTTCCTACATACAAATGAAAATGCATTGAGAAAGAAATCAGGGAAACAACACCTTTCACAACAGCCTCAAAAATACAAAATATCTTGGGGTAACTCTAACCAAGAAAGTGAAAGACTTGTATGATAAATATTTTAAGACACTGAAGAAAGAAGCTGGAGAAAACATCAGAAAATGGAAAGATCTCTCATGGATCATTAGGAATAACATAGTAAAAAACGGCCATCCTACCAAAAGCAATCTACAAATTCAATGCACTCCGCACAATTCTTCACAGAACTTGAAAGGCCAATTTTCAGCTTCATATGGAAACAAACACACACACACACACACACACACACACACACACACACAAAAAAAAAAAAAAAAAACAGGATAGCTAAAACAGTCCTGAATAATAAAAGAACTGCTATAGGTTGTTTTCACAAATGGATGACAAGACTCTGTTGTTAAAGACAACATCTACACAAATCATTGAATATGGAGAAATTGAGATGATGCTTAACTAGAATCTTCCCTGTTATAGGCTAGAGTTCTTAGTACTGGAAAATACTCTGCATACTACCAAAGGAGAATTATACATACCAACCCAGCTACAAAGTCAAAGGATCTACAATAGTGTTTTCCCTGCAAGTTATGCTAGTACAACAGTAGCACAAAGCTTGTAGGAATAATCAACCAGTATATGATTTGACTTAAGGCCCATTCCGTGAGATGGGACCCATACTGACTGCTGCTTGGTGACTGTGGGGGTCTGAAAGAAAATGGCCCCCAAAGGGAGTGGCACTATTAGGAAGTGTGGCCTTGTTGGAGGAAGTGTGTCACTGTGGAGGCAATGTAGCCAGAGCCTTTTCTCTGTCCCACTTGGTCCTGCAGCAACTTATAAAATAATCACTCGGAGGCCTAATATTAATTATAAACATTTGGCCTATGGCTCAGGCTTATTACTGGCTAGTTCTTGCATCTTAAATTAACCCATTTCTATTCATCTATGTATCACCATGTGTCTGGTGACTTACCTGTACTTTCATATCTTGCTTCTTGGGCAGCTTGCTGGTTTCTCCCAGACTCCATCCACTTCTCCCTGTATCTCTTCTTGGATTTCCCACCTGGCTGTATCCTGCCTTGCTATAGGCCAAAACAGCTTCTTTATTAACCAATGGTGATAAAACATATTCATAACATAGAGAAAGACATCGCACAATAGGGCGGGCTTTGAGGTCTCTTTTCTCAAGCTTTACTCAGTGTGACAGTCAGTTGACTTCCTGTTGCCTCTGAGTCAAGATGTAGGACTCTCAGCTCCAGCACCACATCAGCCTGCATGCTGCCATGCTCCCCTTCATGATCATAATGGACTGAACCTCTGAAACCACAAGTGAGCCAACCTCAATTAAATATTTTCTTTGTAAGAGTTGCCGTGGTCATGGTGTCTCTCTTCACAGCAATAAAAATCCCAAGACAGTGACCAAGATCCTCAAACTAAATAGCCCAAAGATCCAAGGGAAAAAAACAAATATCACTGTTCTTCTAAAGGAACATAGCAATAAAATGACTCCTAATGACATTCTGCTATACTCAGATCAGTTCCTTGCTCAGCCACCATCAGAAAATCTTCCTCTTGCAGCAGATGGGAATAAATACAGAGACCCATAGTCAGACAATGTGCAGAGTGAGAGACCTCAAAACACTTAGCCTTAAACAGGATGTCTCCATCAAATCCCTCCCCTCAGAGCTCAGGGAAACCTGTGGAAGAGGAAGCAGAAAGAGTGTACAAGCCAGAAGGGATGGAGGACACCAAGGAAACAAGACCTTTTAAATACAACAGGACCAAAACACATATAGACTCACAGAGACTGAAGCAGCATGCACAGGGTCTGTACCAGTCTGCTCCAGATCGGGTCCCAGAGCCACTCTGGAACCTCAAAATCCATTTTCACATTGGTGAGATTTCTTTACCCATATGTATTATAATTTCTTTGGAGGCTGGAGATCTTAGGTTTATAAAACATACACTTGTGTTGACCTCCACCCTGCATGAATTCCTTCCCAGTGCAGAGCTCAGAAGTCAGCATTTGGTAATGATTGCGGCACAAAACCTAATTCATCATCTATGAAGACTGTCAAGTGATGCCGAGAAAAACAAGCCAAGGCCTCTTCTTCCCCACTTTGGATATCCAAGGCATTGGCTTCTAAGCCTAGAGGAGGACACTAGCCAGGACTACTGAAAAGGTTCAACAGTCTGGCTTCTTTGGAGAAGTCCTATGTCACCTCAAACCCAACCCAAGTCTCAAAGTTCTAATTCCCTGTGGTTCCCGGTACCAGGTAAAGAAGTTCCAGCTCATGTCTCATCTCAGCAACAAGGTGCCTGGCAGCAAGAAAATGCCTGTTTCTTTCCCTACTGGCCTTGGAGTTTCTGGCACCCCAACTGAAGTTCAATAGGTAACTCCAATGACCAGAGTGAGACTTTCATTAAACAACTGAGTCACTAGGGTCAATACCTGAACATCTAAGTTTCAATCACTATGGTGATTATACTATTTTATCTCAGCCTGCATGCTATGCATATTTTCCACAATTAAATTTCCAGCATGGTCTGTAGCTGGAGAGTTTTCTCTCCAGCTCCCACCAAACCCCGGCAGTCTGACAGCCCACTTATAAAATAAACACACAGACACTTATATTATTTGAACTGTTTGGCCTAATGGCTCAGGCTTCTAGCTATCTAGTTCTTACATCTCAAATTAATCCATTTCTATAAATCTATACCTTGCCACGTGGCTCGTGGCTTACCGGCATCTTCACATGCTCCTCGTCATGGCGACAGCTGGCAGTGTCTCCCTCCGCCTTCCTTTTCTCTCAATTCTCCTCTCTGTTAGTCCCGCCTATACTTCCTGTCTGGCTACTGGCCAATCAGTGTTTTATTTATTGACCAATCAGCAACATATTTGACATACAGACCATCCCACAGCACTTCCCCCTTTTTTTTTTCAAAAAGGAAGGTTTTAACTTTTACACATCTCCAAAGCCAGCTTGGTATATTTGGGAATTTGGGCATAGCTTCTCTTACTACTTCCTGCTGGAGGGGGTTGCTGTATCTTATGGGGACACAAAGAAAATTTTAGGATTATGAAGTAGTCCATGAGGATGTATCGTCTGAGCCAGTTGCCTTGAAATGGTTCTGGATGTTGGATCATCTGGGCCTTGGTGTCATCAGAGACATTTCAGGGGGTCTTGGCTGGTCAAACCTGATGTATCTTAATCTGGAACAAATCCATAGCCTCTGGCTTTCTGTGGAAACAAAAGCAGAGCCTCCTTTCCAAAGCAACATATCCTTACATCCAAATTTTGAAGTCAAGGTACCTTTAAAATATACATTTTGGCATAACTCAACAGCTTTTTGCAATCAAATGTTTTTCTTCAGTTACGAATATCAAAGAGAACATAATCCAGATTCTCTGTGTGGTAGCCATCTTTACGTGGCTTATTTTTTATATTACCTTGAACCTACTGCTTTAAACTGCAGCATTTTAAGACTGAAACAGTGCTGTGGCTGCTGGCTCCACCCACTTCAGCTTCCCAACATGGCGGTGGTACGTTTTCTGCCAGCTCTGGGAGCCATCAACTCTCAGAAATAGTGGGTCTATGCTTCTATCAAAGCAGCGTGTAGCCCAGAAACCTCTTTTTTTTTTTTTTTGTTTTGTACTAACAAAGACTAAATCCACCACACAGCTTAATGTGCCACTTGCAGAGGCCTCATTCCCGCTATACTGCAGGTCGAGCATGCACACCGGAAACCTGCCATAGTAGCTCAAACAAGCAGGCTGCCGCTAACTTGAGAGAAACAACTAGGAACTGTTTTTAGCTCTGTTTTAGAATCTTTTTTTCTCAGGTTTTAGGTGGAAACTCTTGCCAACACGTTGGGCGCCATTTGTAGCTGGAGAGTTTTCTCTCTGAGTCCCACCAAACCCCGGCATTCCGACAGCCCACTTATAAAATAAACACACAGACGCTTATATTATTTAAACTGTTTGGCCTAATGGCTCAGGCTTCTAGCTATCTAGTTCTTACATCTTAATTTAATTCATTTCTATAAATCTATACCTTGCCACATGGCTCACCCATGTCTTTACATGCTGCTTGTCATGGCAGAAGCTGGCAGTGTCTCCCTCTGCCTTCCTTTCTCTCAATTCTTCTCTCTGTTAGTCCCGCCTATACTTCCTGTCTGACTACTGGCCAATCAGTGTTTTATTTATTGACCAATCAGCAACACATTTGACATACAGACCATCCCACAGCAATGGTCCACTTGATTAACTTTGCATTTTCCAACCCAGGACCCAGTGGCACTTACACATATTACTGAGCATGTGCAAGGGTCTCCCCACCCCTACCCTCTCACGCCCACTTTAACTATTGTTACATGTCACTGTATACTTTCTTGTGTGTGTTTGGTCTGTCTCTTCCCAACTCAGAGTACAGAATCAGGAGTGAGTTGCTAATTTCTTTTGTATTTCTTCAAAACAGCCAACTTAGAGCTCTATTGGAGATCAGTAGATGGTAAAGGCTGTTTATTCATTAGCTGTGTTATTTTTTGGACTATGAAAGACTAACCAGAGATAACAATGTGCCTTACATACGTTCTGATGAAGGACAGAACAAAGCTCTTTCCTCCTTACAACATGAGCTCTGCCTGCATAAGCAGCTGCCCATATTCTATTGTCATTCTGAGCCTTTAGGAGAACGGAAACAAAGTACGCACACAACTGCCTGGGGCTAGCCAGGCTGCACAAGCCAAGACTTAGCTAGAACAATCAATAAAAGAAATTAAGGTGCTGGCTATTATGTTCGAGGTGCTTTCAAGATGCATAGTAGGCAGCTAAAATTGTGCCCTCAAAAAAATAGAAGTTTTAGTTCCGAGACTTCAAAATCAGACAATCATGCCTCTTAGCCAGGTTAGAGCACTAACTTGAGAACCACTGAGATGTACTCTCACTTACAGGAAGCAATTCCTTGAAGCTGCATCTCATCTTAAATATGACTGATGTGTGAGGCTGGGTCAGTCCATGAATACGGACCTAGTTAATTCTTCTATGCTGTGCATCAAGAAGTCAGTGATGTCATAAGTCTGCATGCTGACCATTGATAGTGAGCAGGGTGTCTTAAGTCTACACTTTACCACTGATGTGTGAACAGGGAAGTCAAAGTCCACACTTTAACCATTGACTTGTGAGCAATAAGTCATTAGTCTACTCCTTAACCACCCGATGTCTGGGCAGTTAGTAATTAATCTACACCTTAAACATTGATATGTGAACAGGGAATTAAAACTTAGCCACCGATATGTGAGCAGTAAATGTTAAAGGTCTCCACCTTAACCATTGATGTGGGAGTAGTTCTGCCAATTGTGCCTCCACACTGAGGTGACTTAGGAACTTCCACTGTGTGAGCACCACCTTGTTGGGCCATGTCTTAAAAGCAGAAACACGGAAAATGTATATGTGTTCAGTCTTAACAGTGTTTGGTCAGTTCAGTCTTTCAGTGTGGAATACACATAGCAGTCTGCTTTAAAGGGTTTTCCACTATACTAAACATACCATGTAATGAACTCCTCGACTTTAGCGAATGATGTTCTTACTGTCCCTTATTCCTATTCAAGTGGCCAAATAGAATCAGACAGAATTGCATAACACTATAAGCCCGCAGCAGAACACCTGTATTCTGACCTGTCTACCAATAAAAAACAATGAATCCATCAAAACAAGACACTCTGGCCTTTGCTGAATCTTGTGCCTCGAAGATTTCAAGCTTTCAATTTTTCTTCCACTTCTCAGCCATTCTTCATCATTTTATTCTGCCCTGTCTGTTGACAAACAACCAATTTTGTAACCTTTAATGATCTTGGTTGTGAAAACTCTGGGGCTTTAAAGAATTGCTGGTGTTTTGATAATTGTTTTTATAGCATGTTTAGGCCTACCGCATAATTTACTTCATAAACAACCCAATGTGAACTTCATTAAGTTCTGGTGGGAAGGAACAACACTCTGAAGAGCTAGATTATTAAGGAAACTGCAACCAACTTGCAGTGGTTCTCACGACTTAGATGCAGTTGACTATAAATATGCTCAACTGTGCAGACCGCCAAATACTGTATTTCGGTGTTTGTTCATAAAATGTAATTTGAAATGCATGTAGGATGATACAGCCTTTTTGTAAAAGGAAGTTATTATCTGTGATAAAAGCAGTTGTTGACATTAGAAATGCAGATGCAAGGATCCAGACGGGAAATTTAATAAAAAGAAAACAAATGTCGCAGGGAAAGGGGGTGGGAGTTGCAGTGAACAACACAAAAACAGAAGCCAGATGTGGCCACAGGCAAGACCTGTGTGCCTACCTTCTACATGGGCCACTGGCAACGCCTGGGAGCAAGACACGGCCAGATTCAGAAAAGGAAAGTGAAGTCCTGGATTCATGGCTGCTTGCTGCACCCAGCCCCTGCAAGCAGAGCTGGGTAGCAGCCTTGAGAAGCAGTGCTTCTTTGTGTCTGAGGATAATCGAGCACAATTTGCACACTGTCCAGCCTCTCATTTCCCCTGCTTCCTCATCAGATGTTTTCCAGCAAGCCTCCACAGTAGTCTAACGAACTGGCTTTAATTACATGCCTAACAGACCCACAAAGATACACTGCCATGCTGTGGGAGCTGTACAGCAGCATGTTTGAGTTAGGCTCAGATCATCTGTTAAATGTCAGGTTCTTTAAAGGAAACCCAATAACAAGCTCTGCCCTCCCCCACACCCACACTGCATTCGTCTTGGAAGATTGGTGTGGATCCCTAGTCTCTCAGAGACTCTTAAGTTCACCCTCCTGATGACCACCCAACCACATTGTTGCGTTGTTGAAGTTATTGTCTCTGATGTTGGGATTGGGTTTGGGATAATGGCTTTAGTATTTCCTTTAAGCCGAATGTGTTTTACCCCAGGCAGTTCTCTTTCCTCAATGTCCAAAATAATCTTGTGCCAAAGTAAATAGTAGAAATCCTGTAGATCTTCCAAAGATCATGGTTGGCCCCATCAAAATGTATCCGTGGACTCAGGATTTCTCTTCAGTCTGGATTCCAGGCCAGGGATTTCTTTGAAAATTGAGGCAGGTGGGCTGGAGAGACTTCTCAGTGGTTACTAGCACGCATTGTACAGCCGTGAGGAATGGAGTTCAGACCACAGGCCCTGTACTCTGCTGTGGAATGTCTTTCTGTACGCAGTGAATATGTGTTGCTCTGATTGGTTGATAAATGAAGCTGTTTGGCCAATGGCAAGGCAGAATAAGGTTAGGCGGGACATTTGAACTGAAGAGACAGGAGAAGAAAGGAGATTAAGGGGAGACGCCAAACCAACTTCCAAGGAGCAACATGTAAAGGGATGCAGGTAAAACCACGGAAACGTGGCAATACATAGATTAATAGTTATGGATTGAGTTAAGTTATAGGAGCTAGCTAGTAAGAAGCCTGAGACATAGGCCATATAATTTGCAATTAATATTAAGCCTCTGATTATTTTATAAATAGCTGTGGGACCACGGGGCTGAGTGGGACCAAAGAAACATGAGATCATGGGGCCAGGTAGGACTGGAGAAACTTATGGTTACATTTTGACACCCAGACATGGTAGCAAAAATTTCCACCCAAAATCTGAGAAAGCTTTAAAAAAGATTCTAAAACAGAGCTAAAAACAGCTTCCTAGTTGTGTCTCTCAGGCAAGCCATGATACAGAGACACCGAGGTGTATGGGCTTGACCTACAGCATGACGGATTCCTGTCGCAGTACACAGAGGTATCTCCAAGCCACACAGCATGCTACATGGTGGATTTAGCTTTTGCTAGTATGGACCAAAAAAAAAAAAAAAAAAAAAAGTTGCTAGGCTACAAACTGCTTGTTGGAGGTATAGACCCACTGCTTCCCGGAGTTGGTGGTAGGCGTACCTCCGCCATGTTGGGAAGCTAAAGTGGTCAGAGTCAGCAGCTAAGGCTGCCGCTTTAGTCCTAGCCACGCTGTCGTTTAAAACAATGGTCAGAAGGTATAGACAATCATTAAAAAAAAAAATACATAGTTTTAAAATAATAAAATTAAGTCCTTAAAAAGGACTTATAAAAAAATAAGATGCATAAAGATGGAAATTACAGAGTCTGGATTGTATTTTCTTTGGGATTTTTAACTGCAGAAAGACATTTGATTGTAAAGGCTACTCAGTTAAATTTTATATATATATATATATATCTTGACTTCAAAATTTGTGTCTAAGGATATGTTGCTTTGGAAAAGAGATTCTGCTTGTATTTCCACAGAAGATGAGAACCTGTGGATTGCTTCCTGTCTAATATGGTTTGATCAACCAAGACCCCCTGAAAGGTTGACACAGCCTCACAGACTACTACAGCCAAGATTTAACTATACTTTTTAATTTTCTCAGGATTCCCACAAGATTACCAGTGCCCCCAACCAGCAGGAAGTAGTATGAGAAGCTATGCCCAAATTCCCAAAATATTGTTTATAAATGTTTATTTTTATTTAAAGGAGGTTGATTATAAATGCAATCTCTTTCTATAGAAGAAAGGGGGAATATAGACATGATAGGATAAAAGGGTGGATTATTGAATCTACTTTTTTTTTTTTTTTTTTTTTTTTTTTTTTTTTTTTTTGGTTTTTCGAGACAGGGTTTCTCTGTGTAGCTTTGCGCCTTTCCTGGAACTCGCTTGGTAGCCCAGGCTGGCCTCAAACTCACAGAGATCCGCCTGCCTCTGCCTCCCGAGTGCTGGGATTAAAGGCGTGCGCCACCACCGCCCGGCTATTGAATCTACTTTTAAAGAGCAACAACTTGTTTGCAATGTTTTACACTGCTATGGATTTTAGTTTATTGATACAAATTTAAAGTTAATTTTTTATACTGTATACATATTTCTGTTCTTGTTTAAGGTATTATATTTGTGCAACTCATTTAAAATTACAATGTATAATTAAGAAGTACAGATTAATAATTAGTCATCTATGATAATCAAACTTATAGTCATGTTAGTTAAGTTTTCTAGATATACTTCAATTAGGTAGATAATCAAACACTTCAAAGACCTACAGAATATGGCATTTAAAATGTTTTAAGAACTTTGGCCTGGTGGTCGTGGCACACACCTTTAATCCCAGCACTTGGGAGGCAGAGCCAGGTGGATCTCTGTGAGTTCAAGGCCAGCCTGGTCTACAGAGCGAGATCCAGAACAGGCACCAAAACTACACAGAGAAACCTTGTCTCGAAAAACCAAAAAAAAAAAAAAAAAACCTGACTTTTCTGGACATTGAGACATGTCTGCTCCTGGCAGCCAATCTACTTCAGAGAAGATGATGGGCATCAAAGAAATTCATTATGGAGTTTGCTTTCTTTATGGCAAAAGTTAGCCACGGGGCAAGAAACTGCTCTTGCCTGGACTGCTTGACAGTATGTTGTATAAACTAGACATACAGGACCCATGGGAAAATGACCACTGAGCTTTGCCAAAACAGGGAGAGATGGTCCTTAAGGTTCCTGCTTCACAGAGGAGACTGCCAGACATTCTGCAGGACACAGGGAGAAACAACTGATGAACTTTGCCAATAGGAAGACAATTTTTCAAATTTCCTCCCTCACTAAAAAGTCTGCCAGAGACTCTAGGCCTGTAGGCTGAAGATAGATGCCCCAATGTTACAGAGGAATTTTGGATGATTGTCCAGGTAGCCAGATGTCTCTGTCATTTCTAGAATTATAAAAGTTGCTTACAATGCATTTCCTGTTTACTTAGGTAATATTATATCCTTCTGGGGTCTTTAATGTAGTTGCAGAGTGGATAGTTATAATATTCCTTGGTTATGATAAAAGATAGATATGAAACTTTAGACTCACAAATATAGGATAGATGATAGAATATTTTCTAAATACAAATAGACTAGATATTATAACTGTAATTTTTGCTTGATAACTGTTCTGTTATATGTAATTTTACTATGTTAAAGTTGAAACCTTCCTTTTTGATTAGACAGAAAGGGGGAAGTGCTATGAGATGTCTTTCTGTACACTGTGAATGTGTTGCTCTGATTGGTTGATAAATAAAGCTGATTGGCCAATGATGAGACAGAATAAGGTAGTCCCTTGATTCCAACAAAGTTGGCAGCAGAGACAGGAGGATCACTGAGACCTTCTGGCTGCTAACTCAGCCAAAAGAATGTGAGTTCCTGGTTCAGAGAGAGACACTGCCTCAAAGAAATAAGGAAGATACCTGATGTTCTCTTTCTCTCTGTGTGTCTCTTTCTCTTCTCTCTCTCTCTCTCCCCCTCTCTCTCTCTCCCTCCCTCCCTCCCTCCGTCTCTCTCCTTCCCTCCCCCCATTCCCTCTCTCAAATGCACACACACACACACACACACACACACACACACACACAAACAGAGGACATACTGGACATGTCAAAGGACAGCCACGTTGTCTGAGATCTCTGTAATCCCAGTGCAGCTCTTGCAGGACAGGAGCTGCTGATAGTTCTCCAGGCTCTGGCACAGTTTATAGCTAACCATGCAACAGTCATGACAATGATGCCCTGTTGGCTTCTTACATTCCCATCACTCAAGACAAACTATAATCTTGAGTATCACAAAACCTTTGTCTTCTTCCTTCTTCTCTTCCTAATAACTTGCTGGAAGACTCAAACTATAATGGAACTAATGAGCACGAAACCTGTGGGTGGTGTAGAAATACTTGGTCCTGAGTCAAACCCACAAAAATTCCATAAGGGAGACAGCACCCAAAGGTGTGCACAGGCCTTTGTAAGGAGAAGACTGACCTTGACGTCAGAATGGTTGGCTGGATTTCCTGGATCCTCTGAGTTTTATTATCTGTTACTTTCTGTTTCTCTTTTGTCGAGACAGAATGTCCCCAAGCTTTAACTGGCCTGGAACTCACTGCATAGCTGTCCTCAACTTGGGATGCTCCTCCTGTCCCTGCTTGTCAAGTGTTGGCATTACAGGCATGTGCTACCATGCCACGTTTTCTAACTGGTTGACTTTCAACAAGAATAAAGCATTTTTCCAGATCTTGCCATAAGTATTCCTTAAAATATCCCTAGCTACATCAATAGAAATAAGATCAGAAAAGATGTACAGCTGAGTTGTTATGATGATATTCACATTAGGAAATTGGAGAAATGTTTTTTTTTTAGAATGCCTGTTTGTTTAAAATAAATATGTGTGTCTGTGTGTGCACACATTCACATGGGTCATGGCTCACATGTGGAGGTCAAAAGACAACTTGTGGGAGTCAGTTTTCTCCTTCTACCATGTGGGCTCCGGGGATCAAACTCAAGCCCTTGGGAATTGGTGGCAAACATTGTCCCCTTGAGTCTTCTTACCAGTCCTAAGAAAGTTTTTACCTTTAAGGTTTCTTGAACAATGCTGGGCAGTACTCAATTGCTAGCTGAGACTCACAGCCCTAGGACACTTGACAGGCTCAGTCCTGGGCATTTCTAACTAACCCTCTAGAAATCTAGATGCCAACACCTAGGCTGTGGCCACTCTCTGTCACTCCTCTGTGGCATGAAATGACAGCTTCATCAAGCATAAGCACTCTTGGGCCAGACAGATCATTTTCAGGCAAACAACTTAAAGTGGGCACTTTTAAGTGAGTATTAACATATAACCATTTCTTTTAGAGGGTTTCAAACCAGCAGGCCACTGGGGAAATAACTATTTAAGAATATTGAGAGTAAAGAAGACAAAGAGTAAATCATACAAAGAATAATACAATATAGGGGCCAGTAAAATGGCAGCTTAACTGGTAGAGGCACTTGCTACCAAGAATGATGACCACATCCTTTTCTCTGTCTTGTTTATACTTCCTCTTATTGTTCACAGTTTCCTTACTAATCTGCAAACACTGATAGACTTATTAAAAATACTAACCCTTTGCCAGCTGTGTGAGGATGGGTCTCCCTGTCACAGTGATGTCATTGGAAGGATAGACTGTCTCTGTCTTCATCCTGATTAAGTTTGTTAATCATTCCTGTGTTCTTCGTGCTTATTAAAGAAATCCTATTCTGTTTCAGCATCATAAACACATTCTTCTGGACTGGTGAGACAGTCCAACTCGGAAGGTGCTTGTTGCCAATCCTGATGATCTGAGTTCAATCCTCAGGACCCACATAGTTGGGAGAGAGAATTTGACTCCTCAAAGTTGCCCTCTGACCTCTACACACCATAACATGCGCACAGCGTACACACACACACACACACACACACACACACACACACACACACACACTTTAAATTTTTCAAAAAGATTCTCTTGTATTTTCTTCTAAGAACGTGAAAGTTTTGCTGGTCACATTTTGGATTTTAGTCCACCTTGCCCTCTGGCATCAATGTTATCACCTGGCAGTGTTTGTGATTTTCCTAGCTGTACATACTGACTGTCCGAGTAGTTTGTTGGGTAGCCTGCCATCACCAGCTCCATCAGCTCTGGGCTTTCTAACATCTGCACGTCTCCTTGCTCCCTCCCTTTTGTCTTCCTTGGCTAACAGACGCTGCTGGCCTGACATTTTATAAACCTCTGTGACCTGGTTCTCCTTAAGACTGGCTCGATTGTTCTCATTAATTCGCTCTTCCATTTAAATTTGAGAAACTATTAAATTCTGCAAGAAAAATAAACCCTGCTGGTATTTCTTTATTGAAACTGCATTGAGCTAATTATCACTTGGAGGAGAATTGGCATTTTTATTTGTTTTTCATATAGTTCTCTTTCGAATATAATTGAATATGTCATCATCTTCTACATGAAGGGCTACCGTGGCATTTGTCAGACATGTGTTGGGCATCCTATCTTTGGCTCCCACAGTACCCTGTGCGTGCATGCATGCATGTGTGTGTGTGTGTGTGTGTGTGTGTGTGTGTGTGTGTGTGTGTTTCTCCTTAGTGCTATTAATAGGGTGTGATATAGTCATTTCATGTTAGATCAGTCACTCCAGAGATACACAGTATTGATGGTACTGGTACTGATGGTGCTAGTGCTTTGGGGATTCTTGCCTGCAGGTGTATGGAGAAGATTGCTGTGTGAGTCTCCTTCCTGAAAAAACGCCTTCCAGCTTTTCACAGTCAGGCTGAGAGATGCCTCTATGGATAAGAGCACTTAACCTTAAGCCCACAACCTCAATTTGATCCCCAGGACCCACACTGTAGAAAGAGAAGTGACTCCTGCAAGTCTCTCCTTCTGACCTCCATACATATGCTGTGGCACAAGTCACACACACACACACACACACACACACACACACACTGACCTCCATACATATGCTGTGGCACAAGTCACACACACACACACACACACACACACACACACACACACTGACCTCCATACATATGCTGTGGCACAAGTCACACACACACACACACACACACACACACACACACACACACACACTGACCTCTATACATATGCTGTGGCACACACGAGTGCTCACACACATACACACATACACACACATACACACACACACACGAGCAAACACATGTAAAATGCTGACTTTAAACTAATATTGTATTTGTCTACTGTACAAGTGGGAAGTTTCTGTTCTTTGAAAGACTCTGCAAGCTTGAAATTACTTGTTCCCTAAATACACAGTAAAAGCTATTTATAAAAATATCTGGGACTGGTGTTTATTTTGTGGGAAATTTTTTAACTACTGCCTTAAATTCTTTAAAAATTATCGGCTCCTCTGGGCGTTTATTACTTTTTAACTTAGTTTTTAAATCTATACTTTTCTAGGAATTTTTCCATCTCAACTTAGTCTTTAAGGAAGATCAAGTTAATCATAATATGCCCTTAAAATGTAGTCTCTGCGGCTGCAGCACCATGAACTTGACTCATCCTGCTCACATCAGCATCTTCTCGCATTTATCCCTTCTCTTACCTCTGGGGTCATCGCCAAAGGCCACACAGTGCACACTAGGCTGCCTCTTAGCTGTGTTAGACACATCTTAATAGTTTTAACTTTTTTAATTTCTATGATTTCTTTGAACTGTGGGTCCTCTTTTTGATTGTTATTTCTAAATGCATGAAGCTTACTTTAACTTCATTTTTGTCTTTAATTTCTGGATTACTTATAGCTGAAGAATTTACATTTCCTAACCTTGCTTTATGACTTATTAAGTAATCAATTCTTGAATTAATCTATTAACTATTAATCTATTTTTGGGGGTCTGTCTAGACAGGATTTCTCTGTGTAGCTCTGGCTATCCTGGAATTAGCTCTGTAGACCAGGCTGACTTCAAACTCACAGAGGTCCACTTGCCTCTGCCTCTCAAGTACTGGGATTAAAGGTGCATGCCACCATGACTTGGCTCTATTAATTATTTTAACTTTTAAAAAGTGTGCAGTTTCCCATGACAAGGTGGTTCCCACATACACGCACTCTCATGTGTGCACATGTAAGTATATTCTCACTCGGCACAAACACTCTTCAAATCCTGTTTATTAATGATTTTAATGGGGCTCTCAGTTATAAGAAGTCTACGTTTTAAAAATTATCAACTTCTCCCTTGAAGTAGCGCATTTTAGCCTTGTGCATATTCTATACACATTAAGATCCTTAGCTTCCTGTTTAACAGAACCCATTGCTAATAGGCTCAAGCTCTCTAATAGGTTATTTTTACCCTTAAGTTTAGTGTTATAATATCCATCTTAAATGACTTCCAAAGAACAGTATTTCAAAGACTAGCTGGCCAAGCATATGGCTTATGTTTGTAATCCTAGCACTTTGGAGGTAGAATCAGTAAGATCTGAAGTTCAAGGTCATCCTCAGCTTTAGTAAAGGTTCCAGGCTAGCCTGGGCTACATGAGAGCCACAACCAACAGCTTGGTGCTTGTATGGGAAGGCATGGCAGCTTTAAGAGACATGCCTACACCTGTGCTCACACGTGCATGGGCCAGAGGAGGACATCTGTCAGAAGACTCTATTTTCACTTAATTTTTTTGAGGCGGAGTCTCTCACTGAACTAGAAGCAGGTCCATTTAGATAGACTGGCTGGCCAGTGAGCTACCAGGATCTGCTAGTCACTGCCTCTCAGTGCCGGGGCTACAGCTATGTGAGACATTGGTCAACTTTTCCATGAGCTTCTAGGGGTTTGAACTGAGGTCCTCTTGCTTTCACAGAAAGTACTTTCACCGTCTCCCCAATCTTGCCTTTCCCTTTTGATTCCTGGCCACAAAGTAAGGAGTTTTGTCCCACCACACTTCCCATCATGATCCACTGCCAACCACAAGTCCAAAAGCAACAGGGTCAGTCATAGGTGGAAACCATCAAGCAAAATAAGCCTTTTCTCCTAAGTACTGGATACAGAGACATAAGGCTGATGGGGAGTTTTTTTGTTTTTTGTCTTTTGTTTTTTTTTTTGTTTTTTTTTTTTTTTTTTTTGATGTCATGTATTTGTTTAATCAGCGAGGGTAGCAGCATATTGAACCAGTCAAATAAAAGACAGCACTCAAGGAGCTGGGGATGGAGTTTAGTGACAGGGCATTTGAACGGGCATGCAAAGGTCCTGAGTTCCATCTTTAGTATCGCACTCACAAATAAAAAAGTGTTTTAAATAGAATGAATTCAAAACCATTTCCTGGGTACACATTGCTTACAGCTTGAAGACAACTTTGAAGGGTGAAAGGTCATGTTCTTTTATTATAGCTTTCCCCAATCATGACTCCCTGTGATTCTTTTCAAGGTCTCTCCACTACTTAAGAACCTCTAAGGTTAAGTTACTCCAGTGTAGTCTAACCATTGGTCAACTTGAAACCCAAAATAAACTTCTACACACCACATGTACCTCTCAGATCTTAGCCAAAACATTACCAGAATTCCATTCTCATTCTCCATATTAAAACAAAGCAGAGGGCCAAATACGGTGACACCTTTAATTCCAGCACCCTGGAGACTGAGGCAGGCAGAGCTCTGTGAGCTGGAGGCCATCCTGGTCTACATAGCAAGTTCCAGGTCCATCAGGGCTACACACTGAGACCCTGTCTCCAAAGAAACAAAACAAGCCGGGCAGTGGTGGCGCACACCTTTAATCCCAGCACTCAGGAGGCAGAGGCAGGTGGATCTCTATGAGTTCAAGGCCAGCCTGGGCTCCCAAGTGAGTCCCAAGAAAGGCACAAAGCTACACAGAGAAACCCTGCCTCGAAAAACAAAACCAAAAAAAAAAAAAAAGAAGAAAAAAAGAAAAGAAACAAAACAAAATAAACAAAATTAAAGCAATGCAACATGATATAAGAGAGTGGTGAATTCAAGAACAGCTCAGGCTATAATGTAAAGCACTGGCTCAAAAAAAATAGGCCAATCAACCAACAAATAAAAATCAAACATTAAAATATAAAAAAATTTATTTAATGCGTCAACAAATGATGTAGGCTTTTTTTCATGCCATAATCTTTTTTGTTTGTGTGATTTTGTCTGTTGAGACAGACCTCACTATGTGAGCAAGTATCACAGCTCAAAATGGCTTTAAACTTACCTCCTGCGTGCTGGGATTCCAAGTGTGTGTCCCCATGCCTAGCCCAACCCATAATCTCTACAATGGTGTCAGTCCGACCTTAAGAGGAAGCCCATGCCAGACTACTCATGTGCCCACTGTAGTGTTTTTCTCCAAGTGTCTGTTTTCAGTCTTCCCACTCAGCTGGAAAACAAAATAACCAATCTTGGAACAAGAGCTGGAAATCGGATCAACAGTTAAGAACTCGGACTGCTGTTTCTGAAGACTTGAGACTGAGTCCCAGCACCCATATCAGGCAGCCCACAACGTTCTGTAAGTACAACTCCAGGGGATCCAACACCCACTTCTGGCGTTCATAGGGCAACTGCAATCACGTGCACAGACCCACACAGGGACACAATCAAAAATAAAATAAAAATATTCTTTTTTAACTTACAACAGAAACAAACTCTGTGGAAACATGAGGTGGAACACAGATGCGGCCTTTGGATGCAGCATTGGACACAGCTAGTAGCATGTTGGCACCTGGTAAGAGGTCCACTCATCTTGGTCAACCCAGAATGGGGGGGGGGGCGGTAAAATCCAGGGTCGGGGAAGGGCCAATTGGAGGGATGACAAAGGCTGCTTTGCCAGGGGCACAAGCAACAAAACCCTGGGGTGGCGAAGGTAGGGTTTCTTATAAACATTGGGTGAAGGATGACTTGGGGGGAAACCAGAAACCCTTGAGAAACAGGTCTAAGCTCAGAGCAGTGGCTGCCATCCAACTGTCTCTGCTTTGCCAAATGCAAAATATTCCCTCCAAAGATATTTCCTCTAACCAGGCCACACTTCCTAACCTTCCACTGACGGACTTAGTGCCCTCGGGATCCATCAGCTATCCACATCACCAGCCACTGGGACAAGCCTTTGACATCTGAACACTTCAGGAGACATTTCATCTCCAAACTATCTTTCTTTCTTTCTTCTTTCTTTTTTTTTTTTTCATTCTCAAAAAAATCTAGAAAGGGTGGGCCAAGGTACTCAAGTCAATCCTGTCAATATTCCATTAAAGAAGCATCCTCACTCACCCTTAGAAGCTATGGTGACTCCAAAGAAAGCCCCTAGAGCAACTAGGCACCTTGAAAATTGGATAAAGCTATCAATCATCACTGGAAAAGGATACTGGTTTTGCTGACTGCAGTTGAAAGTGAAAAGCACTTAGAATGAACCGTTTTCCTGGCTGGAAAGACATATACTTGGAAAGATGCAGATGAGTAGGGAACAATTAAAACGACATGGAAACATCTCCCTGCTCTTTGTGTGTCAAATGAGCATCCTAGCTGCAAATTTTAGAAATAAAGTGTTTGGTTTTACATTTTGTGTTTCAATGTAACAAACTTTTGGCAGAATGGGGAGGAATACAGATATGAAGACAGAAACGAAGACTTGGGGGGAGAAATAAAGACACAAAGATGGAGGAAGGAGGGAGGCAGAGAGAGCTAGAGGCAGAAGAGCAAATGTGTTCGCTGGTGAGGAGGAGGAAGAGAAGGAAAGCCCACACCTTTGAGGTTTGTTTGTCTCACTTATTAAGTTCTGCAGAGAACAGATAAGGAGGTGGCTGGGAGAAGGGACCAGCAGGAGAGGGCAAGGGAAGGCTGTAAAACATTTTAATACATTAAGCAGAGGGAGGGCTGCCTTACTGCAGCTGGGGTCTCTTTGCTGATTAAGACCAGTCAGTGCCAGCTAACAATGCTACCCCGCATCCTCTCCAGTGGAATTTGCCATGCACCTTCCACCAACTCTGTCCACCAGTGTGAAAGAAGACATTCCGGTCTCACAGAGACCCAGCCCCAGAACCTGCATTTCATGCTCCCTCCACCTGATCAGTCTCCTACCTCCACAGTGCAGGGAGGCCTATGGAAAGAACCCTGCTCCAAGCCAAGCGAAGCCAAAATCGGTAAATTTCCTTGCAGCCGTGGAGACTCTCAACATTCAGTTATGGTGACGGATATTCAATAGCATTTAATTTCTACCTTTGCATGCATCACAGTCAGGTTCTGCCGAGAGAAGGGAAGCTACGAACTTGTCTGCAAAATGTCAACCTCTCCAGCTTGCTGGCCTGAACCATTTTGTATCCTCTAGAGCCTGACAAACAGAGGCATGTTCACAGAGGAAAGACTCCATAAATTTAGAATTGAATTGAAACTGGGGCCAATCGAGAGGTCACACAGCTCATTAGCACGAAAGCTTGGGTCCTCTGGGATCCCATTGCAGGGCTCTTTCAACGTGACCACACCTTCTCACTGAACAACTCAGAGGATTTTCCTTCTTCCAGACAGCAAAACTGCTCACTTATGAGGTATCAATAGCCATCCAGACTCAAATTACTACCTGTGTTCCTGTTTCCTTGATTGTTCATCTCTGGTGGCTTGTATATTGTTGGTGTTGGTGTTGTAATACCGGGTCTTGAACCCAGGGCTGTGTACATGCTAAGAAAGCACTCTACCACCAAGCTCCACCTCCACCCTCTGCTCTCTTTCTAATCCATACCTTGTAATATCTGAAAATTTCCTGAGCTTATAAAACAGAGCCACCTCTTTGACGGTGCAGTCATGGGATACACGGGTCACCTTTATTTGGGGGTGACGCAGCAGCATGAGAGCCCAGGCATGGTCCCTCCACATATACACTGTGGGTCAGGCCTAAGGAAGAGCTGAAGTAGTGCCGGTCTTGGGATCTTCCAAGTACAACGTAAACCTAAACACACACTCTTTGATTTTCCTGGTCCAAAAGACCAGAAGGGGGGAATTGTCCTGTCTTATAGGGAGCCATTCTATTGGACAGAGCCTTTGCCAGGTGATTTAATCCTTTGTATCTGGGAAACAGGGCTAGCGCCTAATTGTAACCACACTTCTCCAAGGCACCTTCTCTGAGAAGTGGAATCTGTTTCTCTTTTCTTCTTCTTCTTCTTCTTTTTCTTCTTCTTCTTCTTCTTCTTCTTCTTCTTCTTCCTCTTTTTCTTCTTTCTTTTTTAAGATTAAGCTGGGCCTGGTAACCCATACCTTTAATGCCAGCACTCAGGAAGCAAACAAAAACATCTCTATGAATTTAACATCAGCCTGGTCTACAAATCAAATTCCAGGCCAGCCAGGGCTCCACAATGATGTTTCAACATCTCTGTCGAGAGAGAGAGAGAGAGAGAGAGAGAGAGAGAGAGAGAGAGAGAGAGAGAGAGAGAGATTTAGTTTTATGTTTACATTTTTAGTTTTATGAATATGAGTGTTTTGCCTGTGTGTATGTATGTGTACCGTGTGCATGCCGAATGTGAAGGGGGCCAGGAGAGGGTCACGATCTCCTGAAGCTGAAGTTACAGAAAGTTTGTGAGCTACCGTGTGAGTGCTGGGAACTTAGTACCAGTCCTCTGCAAGAGGAGCTTGTGCTCTTAGCTGCTGAGCCGTATCTCCAGTCTGAAATCTATTTTCATTTAAAAAAAAAAAAAAAAAAGATTCTGTAGTCCAATAAAAAAATCCTACAAGAGGATTTTTGGCCACAGCCACTAGACAAAGGAAGTTGCTTCTGAGATAAAATCTTAAGGGACTTTCAAGGCAGTCTGGATCCTGACTGTCCATTATCAGTTCCATACCCCAGAGGGTCTAGCCATGCTTTCTAGAATGAGGTTCTGAATCATCCTTGTACAACTTACCAATAAAGCCTTTTTGCTGTTTTCGTTCTGTGGGTTTCTCTTTCTTGGAATTCATCTGTCTGCTGGAATGGAGACAGAGGCACGAGGTGATGGCATCCCTTGGCTGGAGAATCTCCGTTTCTGTGGGAACTGGCTTTGAGAAAGACTGCAGTCCTGTGCTAGTCTGTTTTCTGTTGCTGTGATAAACATTGTGACCAAAAGCAACCTGGGAAGGAAAGGGTTTACTTCCTCTTACAGTTTATAGCCCATCACTGAAGGAAAGCCAGGAACCTGGACGCCAGAATGGAGACAGAAGCCATGGAGAAATGCTGCTTATCAGCTCACCCTGCATAGCTTCCTCAGCTTGTATTTTAAACTACTCAGGACCACCTATCCAGGTGTGGCACCACCCACAGTAGGCGGGGCCCTCCCACATCAACTCTGACTCAATAAAAAGCCTCCTACACTTCCCTACAGGCCAACCTGATGGGAATATTTTCTCATCTGAGTTCCCCTCTTCCCGGATGACCCTGGCTTATATCAAATGGACAAAAAACAAACAACAACAAATAATAATAATAATAATAATAATAATAATAATAATAATCAGCACACCTTTCAATCACAGAACACACAGTAAACATTCAAAGTAGTATTCTGTGATTTTTAAGTTGGTATCATCAGAAATTTGTGGCAAACTAACTTAGAAATAAAAAGGGAGGCGTGTTTTTTTAAATAGGGAATTTAGAGAAGTGGATCTTCAAGTCCAATTGGCTCCAAGCTCAAGTTGCACCAGTTTTTTGTCTTTTGACGTGTCCATCCATCTGTCTGTCTCTGAAGCCATCCAATATCCAACCATGGGGGAGGGGTATATTCACACCCACCTCTCCTTCCATCTATCTATGCATGCATATACCCATTGATCTATGCTCTATCTACATATTCATCCATCTATCCACTCACCAATCCCTCCATCCATCTATCCATCCATCCATCCATCCAACCTTACATCACACTTCATCCTTTATGCTGATACTATTCTCTGGTAGTTTCTACTACATTGTAAGAAAAAAAAAAATGCCCCCTAGCTCTGGGATTTTATCTCTTTGGGGGAGACCACTCTATCTCAACATTTACATCAGTCTCTGAAAAAGAGTTTGTCTGGCCTGCCTGGGTCTCACACCCACTCTTAGACAGGAGTGGGCTTAGTTGCAAGCTCTCAATTGGCTAACCCACCAGAAGCATACGGAATTCGATAATCTCAGACTAACAGGGTAGTAAAACGTATGTGCTGCATGGGTTTTTACTATCATGCAATGACAATGACTTTCTCTGTGGTATGCAATGGGTATCATATCACAACACAGAGATCCCTAAAGCTCTAACAGGCATCTAACACATATTTAAAGGAAATTTCCCTACTACACATGTGTGCGCACACACACACAAACACGACAACTCTAGCAGAAATGCTAATTTAAAAATTGAGTTGAAGGGGTATCGAGGAACATTTTCACAGGAAAGTAAATCAAAGGTATCAGATCAGATCAGCTAATTCTTTGATTTGGAATGACCTTCCAAATTATAATTCCACAAATATAAATTGTGTAAGAAATGGAAGAGATGGGAGTTCATTTAGGCGCTCGCTTTCTCGGGAGCCATTTTTTAGACACTAAACCCTTTCTTCCACTTAGGACTCAGAAGCCAGAGTTCCATGAAATCTGTGAAGTGTAAATGAGTCTCCTGAAAGGTAGAGAGAGGGGAAGAAAGGCCTCTGGGTTTTGATATACAGTGTGGAGACTACAGGTCAGCAGAGGGAAAGAAAGGTCATTCAAACAAAGATCCCCAAGAGGCCTACAAATGTGTCTCATTTTGTGAGCATTACACATGCTGGGGAGAGAGGGCTGTCAGATACTGATTTACGGATTGGACCACCAAACGCAACTTTCTGTCTTTAAAGACATTGCTCATTACCTTCGGGGAAGAATGAAATCCAGCAGGCCGGCTTTCAATCATATAGGAGCTGACTGTCCTCGTGTGAGTTACACAAACCCTTTTCCTGCCTGACCTGTCAATGCAATTACGTCACCCTAAGGAGCACTGCAGAGCAGAGCCTCGGGAGGATGGAAAGCTGACTGAAAGGCCTGTTGTAAATGGTGGGTGGTGCAGGCCTCCCCTTCCCTGCTCCTTCTGCTACTTATGAGCATCACACAAAGGCTCTAGACGATTGTCTGTGGTGTCGTTGTCATTTTGCTCCCGTCTTCCTCCACTTTTGGCTCTTGGGGGAAGGGGTGTGATACAGATATAGGTGAGCTACTCTACAGACACATTCTCTACACTTTGACCAGTTGTGAGTCTCTGTGTTAACCAGCATTCAGGGCTGTTTTAAAAAAGACTAACACAAGGCTATTTCCTATGCAGTCTTTAAAACCCTACCCAGCAGAACTGTAATCACGGCTCTGGAGGACTAAGACAGGAGGAGCACAATTTCTAAGCTTCTTATGCTACAACAAAGAGACCCCACCTCAAAATTAATAAAAAGGGATATAAAAGGTCTGAAATCTTTCCATCAGCCTCTACACCCTAGCACATGTTCCTAGAAAGACCTAATTCATACCTCCTTTTAAAAATGCCCTTCTGGCTGGACGGCCATGGCACATACCTTTAATCCCAGCACTCGGGAAGCAGAGCCAGGTGGATCTCTATGAGTTCGAGGCCAGCCTGGTCTACAGAGTGAGATCCAGGACAGGCACCAAAACTACACAGAGAAACCCTGTCTCAAAAAATAAAAAAATAAAAATGCCTTTCTGTTTTCCTTGAGATGGAGTTTCATTAAGCCCAGGATGGCCCCGAACTCCTGGGCTTCAACAATCCTGTTGCCTTATCCTTCTCAGCAGTTGGGACTGTGACGGAGCGCTCCCCCCCCCCCCCACTGGCTTGAATATACTGTTTCAACTTCGTTTTTGTTTTCATGTTTGTTCCGGTTTTGACACAGGTTTCTCTGCAGTCCAAGCTGGTCTTGGACTCACTAAACTCACTTTTAAATGGCAACGTTGTTCACCTAGAAGGTTCTACATAGTACCTACAGCATTTCTCTGTTAATCTCAGTGAGTCCCCAGTTTTCCTAAGGATTGTTTCTGAGGTGGGCCTTTTTCTGAGGTGTGTAAAAGTTGAAAGGGAGGCTCAGGTCTTCAGAAATCAACACTCTCATTTTCACGTGGAATTTCAGACTCTAGCCGCTCCTCTCTCTTTGCTTCCAAGCTTCCATGAAGGAAGCAGTTTCCTCTGCTATGAACTCCAAACGTGATATGCTACCCACCACAGACCCAAAAGCAGTGAATCAACCAACCAGGGATGGAAACCTCTAAGAGTACGAACTCAGTAAACCGCTCTGTTTCAAATTGATCATCTCAATTATTCTGTTACAGTAACACAAAGCCAGTAAAGAAAGCCAAGGAAAACAGGACTTCCTCGTTGTTCTAGACAAGGGAAATCTCACACTCTCAGCTCACGCTCACCCTCATGCTCCCTCTGTCTCCTTTCCTAGAAAGTGAAACAAACATCAGTTTCTTGTTGGCAGCAGGGTTTCTTTTTTTTTTTTTTTTTTTTTTTTTTCCGGTTTTTCGAGACAGGGTTTCTCTGTGTAGTTTTGTGCCTTTCCTGGGACTCACTTGGTAGCCCAGGCTGGCCTCGAACTCACAGAGATCCGCCTGGCTCTGCCTCCCGAGTGCTGGGATTAAAGGCGTGCGCCACCACCGCCCGGCTCGGCAGCAGGGTTTCTTGGCGTGAGTGACACTGCTTTGATCCGGTCTATTGTGCCTAGTTTAGGTGCTCTATCCAAACCAATGGGTTCCTGTAAATCATATCCAGCAACAAGCCTTCAGGAACACTCCTAATGTCCTCCATAGCCATGTGGAAGAATCCTTTGCTGTCAAGTGTCAGGGAAGGAGACCTTCTAGTTCTTAGTAGTCATGTGATTTTCCTCACAGAGAACAGAAACGTGGGCTGGGCATAGCGGCACACTCCTGGAATCCCAGCACTCGGAGGCCAAGGCAGGAGGAGTAGGGGTTCAATCTCAGATTGTAGTACACAGGGAGACTTTGTCAAAGGAGAGAGAGAGAGAGAGAGAGAGAGAGAGAGAGAGAGAGAGAGAGAGAGATTGCCTTAATCCACCACTCACACTGCTGTGCTTTCTTCCTGCTGCTTTAGTTTTTACTTGATGTTTCAAATTTCTTGCCAGTCATGGTGGTTCATGCCTGAAATTCCAGGACTCAGGAGGCTTCACGAAGCAGGACTGTCTCGAGTTTGAAGCCAGCCTGGGCTACATAGTGAGATCCTGTCTGTTGGTTTTATTCGGCACTCTTACCCTGTGAGGAAAAATCAGGAAACATAACAAAAACCCACTATCAAGAGTTTTATTAGGAGAAGGAAAGGACAGGATGTGATCAGGCTTGCTGAAAGACACGTGAGGAGCAGGGGGAGGGTACATGGGATTTGCCTATTAAGGGCTACCCCGAGCATGCGCACGTGGGCCCATGTGGTTAATCCATGAGCATGCATAGATCATGCGGTCACCCAGCACATGGATTACATAGGGCATCTGACCCGGAAATGACTAGGTGGAAATGACTGTCTTGCCAGGGCATGTGTGATCATAGGGCGTGGCTAGAATTCCTATCCCTGTCTCAACAAACAAATCCGTACAGCACAAGAAAGTAAGAGAACATATTTACATATTCAAATCCGTAACACTCCCAAGGATAGGATCCAGCAGCAGGTCTGCCCCCTCCCTGATGCCTCCCCCGCCCCACTTTCTCCCAAGTCGTTTTTTGCTGGTCAGCAGATACCCAGGTTCCTGGCCAGCCGTGGACCCCTTTCCATGATGAAAATAGAAACATTTTCGTGAATTTAAACTCTCCCACGTGTGCGTATTGACAAAAAGAGGAAGGAAGGCCTCTCTCAGCGCCCAAAGGAGTTAAAAAGTTGCGTGCTGGTGGCGAGCAACTTTTCTCATTCTGTTTATGTTTCTGCCCCACAATTTTAAGTGACTCAGACATCCGAAAAAGAATGGCTTCCAGGTCGGGGGAGGGGTGGCCTTGGAGGTAGCTGCTGCTCACACTATAAAGAGTGCATCACACAGAGCGCCTGAAGAGTTTGGGAGCCTATTTTTAACTCCAACAGCTAGGCTCTAAATTTCGTATTTTTCTCTGAATCCTTGTCTCCCTCTCCATCCAGCCACCAAGCGTTGTCAATGATCTGGGGCAGGACTGGAGTGAGGGCAGGTGTCACTTTCTTGGTTGCCACTTTCAGACTACTGCATTACAATTTGAGCCGTTTTGATCAACAGTGGTGAAATAAGCAAAATATTCTCGTAAAGAGAAAGTAGATGGATAAAAATCAAGAGATTGACTGTTCTTTTGTGAAGGCCTTTATATTTTCACATTGTGAGATTACGGAAGAAGTAGAGAAGAAGAGGAGGAGGAGAAGGAGAAGGAGAAAGGAAGGAAGGAAGGAAGGAAGGAAGGAAGGAAGGAAGGAAGGAAGGGAGAAAGAAAGAGAGAAAGAAAGAAAGAAAGAAGAAAAGGTGAGGCCAGTGAGATGACTCAGTGGATAAAGGTACTTGTCACCAACCCTGAGGACCTGAGTTGGATCCCAGAATTCACATGGTGGAAGGGCGCATACCATGGTCACACATACATACATACATACATACATACATACATACACTCATATGCAAAAAGTGGGGGCCAGGAATGCAGCTCAGAGGCAAAGCCCTTGCTTCTATTGCTTATGGGGTATACTCCTTCGGGGAGAAAGAGGACAGAGGGGAGAGAGAAAGAGGGTGCAGAAAGGGGATGAGGGTGAGGAGAGATGGAGGAAGGAAAAGGAGGGGGAGAAGCTAAAGGGGGCTATGAAAAGGAGGCCCTTGTTTTTGTACAAGCCGTGAAAACTCTTTCTGGGCCCTCGCATGCTCTCTCTGTCCTGGGTGTGTGGGATTCTGTCGGCAGCTATTCCAAACGCGATGTCTGGGGTTAATGACGTGGAAAATATGGAGTCTGACTTATCCGGCCCCCAAGTGACATTTCTACGTCTGTGACCAAATAGCCTTCTGGGCACTAACCTGATTTGGGGTGCGGGATGGGATTGACAGGAAAATATTTCCTGTACTTTTGGGAGGAGTTGGGTAAACTAGAATCTATTACATTTGAAAACTGTCCACGGCTAAGACCTCATTGGGCCAGGTATGCATGTAAGCCACCCATTAAGGGAGGAAAAATTCTTCTGAGCCTCAACTGTCCTTGAACGTGTTCTTCCCCTTTCTTAGAGTGAGGAGAACTTAGCTGAATGTCTACATCTTCTCTGTGTTCTGAATGCTAACATCTGAGTGCTTCTCCAAAAAAGCTCCCCTCTGTAATATTTCCTCAGTTCAGCCTAGGCTCACTCTTAGCCTGGCTCTTATCCTGTGGTCACCATAGCTCTGTTATCTTGAGGGCTCTTTTAAACAAATCCCTTTTTATCTTCTCTTCCAAAGCCCCTTCCATCAGGGCCTACTGTCTGTTTCAACGAGGTAGCCCCACACAGTAGGCACTCAATAAATATTTGTCGGCTGATTTCTGAGGCATCTGGGGAGTTGGCGTCTGGAGTGCTCTTCCTGCATTTAGGTCTCTCTCCCAGGCTGGAGGCCACAGTTTAACAAAGCCAGGCAAGGTCACGAGGAGCCTGGAAAGCCTTTCAAGTTGAATAATGAGAAGCGATGTTAATTACCGACGGGGCCATTTAGAAGGAAGAAAAAACGCTATCTCTTATTAATTTTGCTGAAATGGACACACTCTTGTCCGTGGCTAATGGTTAACAAAAGCCTTCCTTTTTGAAGACAGAACAGGAAAACAACTGTTACAAAAGGACCCCCAGAGTCACCACACAGAGACTTCCTGTCCCTACAGTCTGCACTGGCCAGAGATAGCCTATCTTGCTTTTTCGTTTTGTTTTGTTTTTTAAAGATACAGTTAGAAAACTATCCATGAGCGCTTCAAAGATTTATGTGGACTGAGATGTTGGAACAGCACACAGAGAAGTTCAGCCTCAGAGGCCAGCCTGCCTGAAGGAGAAAGAAGTCCATCTAAGTGAGAGGGGGAACTTGGGAAGGGCGCGGAGGGGTTGTGGGAGAGGGGGGCAGCGTGTAGAACAGAAATTTCTCCAGGTAGTGGAAGCACTAATTTACTCAGAAAGAACGGGCTGGTTCTGCAGGCTGAGATTGCCGAGCTGGATAAGCCTCTGGAAGCTCAGGGCTTCCCGAGTGCTCCTCCGCTTTCAACCTCAACACTGGGCTTGGCAGTCTTGAACTTCAAGTGGACCTGCTTAAGCTGATCAGAGGAAGCAGGCTGACAGTGAGCTGATTAGAAACCTCTCAGAGACCCTTCTTTAAAGAGGGAACAGACTCCTTGATGTCCCCCGACCCCCACCAGCTTTAGGAGAGACCCAGTGTGGCAATAAAGAAGAAAGGTTGAGGGGGGTTGGGGGCGGGGGGGGGGGGCGGCGCGCGGGAGCGCCTGTTTTAGAACTGGGCCAGATCCCTGCCAACCTTCCTCCTCCTGGCGAGCTCTGCTTGGGAGTGTTTGAAGATAACAGAGAGGAAATAACCGATAGGCAGGAGGAGCTGGACTTGAGCAGACGAGAGCAAGCTGTTTTCTTGACCCAGGCTTATCTCAAGCCTGCCGAAAACCAGTCATCTATCAGAGACCCATAAATAGGTTACACACAGAGAGTAAAACGCTCCTTTCCACAGTACACAGTTAGAAAGGAGCATGGCAAACATCACTGGAGTCCTTTGCAATACACACACAAAAGTATTCATTTGTCGCCAAGGGGGAGGTGGGGCGTTTAAAAGACACACTGTTCCCTGGAAGTGAAACACTACTTTAGAGACATGCTATACGCATATTCACATTCAGGGGGGGGACCACTGCAAAACCTCTAGGGGAGGGGGGTGGAAGTAGGAGGGTTGGTGATAACGTCTTGCAGAGAGAGCATCCACTGTGGAGTCTAAAGACAGGAGCCAAGCACCACCGTGTCCACCTCCCTGTCCAAAGTGCCCTTATCAGCAGCAAAAATGTGCAGGTTCAGGATTTGCTGTGGAATTGCTCAGCCAGGGCCAGTTGACCAAAGATAAGGCCGGCAGGGGCCTGGGGGAGCCTACAGGCCTCTGGGAAGCCGCCTGCTAAGGTTGGCTCCTAGAGAAACTGGCCTGTGCATTGCCGCCTTCAAGCGCAGAGGAGCAGTTTAGACTCCAGACCTTCAAACAACGATGAAGTTTACAAATTAGCTTTGGATAAATATTATCCTTCCCGTCTCCAGTGAAGAGCTGCAAAAAAAAGGACTCGATTCAGCTCCTAAATACACAGCATCAAAACCTAAACCTACCCAACCTGGCATCACCCTCTGACTTCCCCAAATAGCATGGTGATGTCATGTTCCTCATACTCCCCTAAACCAGCCGCCCACCCTCCTAAAAATAACCTCACACGGTTTTAAAAGGGAAAAAGAAGGTCTCAAAATATTTCTTTAAAATGCTTCCCTTAAACTGTCAAGCAATAAAAGTGAGCTCTCTCTTTCTTGTTTACTCATCTTGAATCTCTGGGAGTGTGTTGTCCAAAGGCCCTTCAGAAGCAAAAATTGTCTCCCAAATAATTTTAGCTTCAGTCCTCTTACTTCTGAAGCATTCCCATTTTTGTAAATTTTCTCTTTGTTCATCACCATTGACTAGAGTTAAGAGCAACCGAATTTTTGTTGTGAGGCCCTTTGAAAAGTACAGTTATATTCATAGAGAGGGGAAGGGTCAAATTAAGGAAATGCTAACATCAGGACATAGATTATTTGGATACCCTTTGAACCCCAGGACACCAGTAAGGTCTTTGAGATATAAAGGTTTAAAAGTTACCGGGGCCAGTTAAATCGTAAAGCAAGACCAGAGCATCTGCATTGTTCAAAAGGAAGCCAGGCCCAGGGCTGCTCAGTGGGACAGCACTTGCTTGGTAGGAGACCCAGGACTCTGTCTCCTATGATGCAAATGTAACATATAGAAATATATAACCAAAGGGACCCAGGGGAGCCTGAGGTTCACTTAACATCGGGATCTGCTGACTCAGCTGTGGTTGAAGTCCAGTGTTCCCAACAGGGAGTTCACACATCCCACTCCCCACACTCAGGAATACCTTGCCCCAGCTCTCATGAACACAGTGGATGTCAGCTATTCCTGATAGATTCGCAATTCTAGAACACACCTCCTGAGAGCCAGGGATGCCTCTCCCACTTCCTTCCTTTCTCATAAATTGCTGCCGGTTGCCTTTGATCTCCGAGTAGAGCTTCCTATAAAAAAGAAGGAAAGTAACTGTGATATAGACGAGCCTTCCCCAGAATCCAGTAAAAGATGAGTTAAGAGGCCCCCTGGCAGAGATGGGAGATTTACTCTGATAATTCTTGACTTAAGACAAACAAAGGGAGGGCAAAGGTTAAGAACTTTGGGCCAAACTTGCCCTGTGGTTAGGAAGGCTTGATGTCATAAAAACCCAGCACCTCCATCCCCCAAAAAATGTGCCTTTAAAAAAAGGAGGGGTCTAATGGGCTGGAGAGAAGGCTCAGCAAGAGTGTCTGCTGCCAGCTATACGTCTGACAGAGGATTAATACCCAGAGTATATAAAGAACTTTAGAAACAGAGAGTCAAAAAAAAAAAAAAAAATGACCCTTTGAAGAAATGGGTCTGGAATCCAAACAGAGTGTTCTCCAAATAAGAAAGAAAAAAAAGGGAGCGGGGAGCTAAGAAATATCTCCCAAAAAATGTTCATCATCCCTGGCAATTAGGAACATGCAAATCAGAACAACTTTGAGATTTCATTTTACCACAGTCAGAACGGTAAAGATCAACAGAACAACCAACAACCAATGCTGGAGGGAATGGGGAGGAGATCCTCATTCACTGCTGGTGGGACTGCAAACTGGTCCAGCCACTCTGCAAACCTGTGTGAAGAATCTGAAAAAAGCAAAAATAAATCTATAGACGATCCGGCTATACAACTCCTTGGCGTATGCCCGAAGGACTTGGTATCCTACTCCACAGATAACTTACTCAGCTAATAGTAATAATAATAGACTAATAGTCTTTCTATTCACAATAGGGAGGGAATGGAAACAACCTAAACGTCCTTCAACTGATAAATGGGTAGTGAAATGTGGTACACATTCAAATGAAATACTATTCAGCTATAAAAAAAAATGAAATCATGAACTTACAGATACATGGATGGAACTAGAAATGGTCATATTGGATGAGGTATCCCAGACCCAGAAAGACAAACACTGCATGCTCTCTCCTATCTGAGGTTCCTAACTCCAAATCTTCAGATATGAGTACACAACCTGGAATAACTGCAGAAATCTCCCTGATAACCTACAGCTCTCCAATTGGACCTAAGATCTGTTCAACAAAAGGGAAGTCATGCCTGATACTGGAAACCTAGGCAACTTCCCAGGACTAGTGATGACACAGATCTTGGACAAGAACCTATACCTGCCACTTTACTACCAGCGTAACCCCTGACTACATTCTAAGTGGTCATCCTTATAGCCAGAGGTAAGTGTAATTCTCACCTTTAGCAAGGAAACTTCCCTTTGAAGACTCGGACAGAAACCCACAGCTTATCAAAACACAGAGTAGTGAAGCCCAGTCCCAAATGATGCATCTTCAACACAACTCCAGCAGCTAAGACTCGGGAACATTGTGGAAGAGGGGACAGAAAGATTGTAAGAAAAGAACCAAAGAAATGGGGAGTTTGCTGTGACGTTGTGTCTCTAGAAATGTGAGGAAGTGCACCCAGGAAATCTCACCAACATGGATACCCAAACATGACCTGAACAAGGACTACACCAGTAGACAGACATGTATAGGGGTAAGTTCAAGAGGCCTCAGCCCTAAACAATGAACTACAGGCAATTGAGGAATGCTGAGTGCAGGAGGAACAGTCTTTCCCAGGGAAGAGGACACCATTTGCTTATCCAATACCAAATGGTCAACCTTGACCGTGTACATACAAGTAACATTATACAGACTGAGCAGGTTGTATTTATATATTTGCATAAATACACACACACACACACACACACACACACACACACACACACACACACACCAATTAAATAATGAGTGTGAAAGAGAGCAAGAGGACAGTACATGGGAAGGTTTGGAGGGAAGGGGGAAATGCTGTAATTATATTACAATCACAATATTTTTTAATATTAGAAAAAAAAGTGCTTGCTGCTCAATTGTGAAGACCAGAGTTCAGATCATAACACCCACACTGGGTGGCTCACAACCATCCTATAACTCCAACTCCAAGGGATCCAGCAACCTCTTCTGGCCTCTGCTAGAACCCAAATGAACACATTGTGTGTGTATGTGTGTGTGTGTGTGTGTGTGTGTGTGTGTGTGCGCATATATACATGTGGAAGTATATGTGTCTGTATGTATGTATGTATCTGAATATCTTTAAAGGCATTACATCCTTGAATTATGGATCATGTGGAGGTAAGTGTTTTCTTTTTTTTTCTCTTTTAAAACAATAATTTTTATTTTACACCTTTTAGGGTTTTGCCTGTATATATGTGTGTGTACCACAGTGTGTATGTGTCTGGTACCCATGGAGGCCAGAAGAGGGTATTGGATCGTCTAGAACTAGAGTTACAGAAGGTTGTTAGACACCATGTGGGTTCCACAAGCCAAATCTAGGTCCACTGGAAGAGCAGTAAGTGCTCTTAACCACCAAGCCAACCCCATGTCTTCAAGTATCTGTTTTTGATCAGGGTCTGTCCTAAATCTTCACCAAGTGAAGTCAAAACAACCATGGAAATGGTGCCCAGGAAGAGGACTTTTACAGCCCCTCCCCCCAGTAAACCATTTCTATTGTCTCATCATCTGTGAGCATGCAAGCTCCATCCCTGCTTGCATGCTTAAAATCCTTCAAAAATACCTTCTACTTGTTCTCCTTCAAATGCAGTATCTAGACATCTTCTGAACTTTCCTAGATGTGCTGGGTGCTGCCAGCCTTCAGACCCTCTCTCAAGCTCCTCAGATACTCCCAACTTCTTCCTGTGTGCTCCATGTCGTGTCTCCTAAAACAGGGTAAAACACAGTGGTGCAGATGGCAGTGACTCCAGAATCAGAGGAAAGAGGAATCTCTTCCAAGCTTAGAAGGCAGAGGCCAGTCTTGATCTAAGGCCAGAGTAGGTTGGGGTTGGGAGCTGCGAGATGGAGATGCATCGGAAGGTACCACAGGCATGCCACACAGCAGGGTTGAGACAAGAATAGAGGCAGGGACAGGCAGGGTACCCCTGGGTGGGAAAAGTCGGTAGAAAATCATCCTCCCTGGAGGGGTGGGCCTGTGGGAGACTCCTAGAAATAAAGTTGAAAGTGAAAGGTGGCAAGGACCCATAGAAATGTGATGGCCAGCTGAGGACCTTGGAATTATCAAAAAGGTTATAGCCAGCCACTTCTGGTTTTTTTAAGAGAGTAGCCCACAGCTGTGTGCAAGACCTAAGAGACCTCAACAAGACACAAAAGGGCCTTGACTAAGGTTTCTGGAGAAGTATGTTGACCAAACCTGAGGCAAAGGTCTTTAAAAAGCAAAGCTAGATCAGCCCTGGGTCTTGCCTTTAGCCTAGCAGACCAGTCAAGGTCTCCAACAGAGAGATAACATCCCTCCAAGTAGGTCTTGTATATGATGCCAGAGTTGCTGTGTGCAAGGCCACATGCCTCAGAATGAGCACGCGTATCTACTAATTGATCGTTTTTCTCATGTCACAGGGCTGTTCCTATTCCAGTTGTGTGCAAACATTAGCACTGGGCAGAAGCTTCAGAACTATAGGGCTCTAGTCACACACAAGCACACCCTTTCACAGAGGGCCAACTGCTTCCTGAGAACAGAGCCCTGGAGGACAAGAATGAAAGCTAGCAGTCCCGAGCAAGGCAGAGACATCTTCTCCCAAACACAAAGCTGGTCCAGCTCCTCTATTCGTTGACGGACAGACAGAAGCAAGGACACAGGGAGCAGCATGTCCTGGTTGACACTGGCATTTGGAGAACCAGGTTACACATATAGGCAGATAGAAAGACACAGAGGTGTTGCTTTTTAAAAAAAATTTAAACACTTATTTGTATGTGTGTGGGCATGAACATGCCACTGCACCTGTATGGAGGTCAGAAAACAACTCTTGGGAATTGCTTCTCGTCTTCCACCATGTAGGTCTTTATGTTAGGTGGCAAGTGGCCTTTCTGACCTACTAAGCCGTCACCAGCTCTATAAGGATATTTCTTATATGCATATGATACATGCTTGTTATGCTATATACATGTGCATACACTGTAAATATGTGTGTATGTCTCTAAGAGGCTTAATGATAGCTGCTACATACTGTTTATAAGTATGTAACTTATCTGGCAAGCCTATTATGGCTAGTGGGCTTCTCCTTTGCTCAGTTACTTTAGGGAAAACCTGAATGATCTTTACATCCTTGAGCTCCCCAAGGACAGGGTGCTGAGAAGTAGGAAAGTATGGACCTCTAAGCACGCTCTCATTTATTAACGTGCCTCACCCCCATCCACAGCCTAGTGACTACAGAGCATTCCACTCTCAGAATCCCTTTTCCATCCTGGGATGTTTTCACTTAAAACAGGCAAGGGTGGGTTGCTTTCTGCACCGAGGGCAGCCCTGCCGAGCTACATACAGCCTGTGGTTTGTATGGAAGGTACAGCCTCCAAACCTCACCATTCACAGGATTCCTGTGGATTTGGCTTTATCTCTGGACAAGGGACTGCACTCTGACAAGCTGCTGAACAAGCTTGCTTCTCACAGAGTAATGAGACAATTTGAAAAGCCATTTAGTAATAATTCCGCCAGCCAGTTTTGCTAACCAGTGGCCCTTAACAAAACTGCCTTCATTTCTCCCTTAGTCTAGAGGTGAGGGTGTGGCTTCCGATAACGCCAATAGTGTCTGCATGGCAAGACACACAGCCAAGGCACACAACTCAGAGTTCTGGAGCAGTGGCCCTGAAGGGCTTAGTGAAAATGGTTGGTTGTGTTTTAGCTATGGGTAAGACCCACCTAGAGGTGAAAAGACAATCAGCAAAGCCACAGTGTTGAGACTCCTGAAATGGAAACCAGCTGTCTCCAAAGGGAACTTTGGCTGCCCTCTGCACCACGGTGGGCGGCCATGTGGCAGCCGCTCTCCAGCCTGATTCCTCTGCTGAGGACCTAGTGTTAATTAGCCAGAGCAGCACAGACAGCAGCACATGGGCCAATCTGAGTGACTCATGGGGGACCCACAGAGGCTGAGGGAGGACGTGAAAAAGAAGAAACACACAACTGTAATCCCAGCACCAGGGAGGCTGAGACAGGAGGATTATGACTTAGAGACCAGCCTGGACCTGCATAGTGAGATCCTGTCTCAAAATAATAATAATAATAACACGGAGAGCAAAAACAGAGAAGCAGTTCTGGGGGAGATGCGCCATCAGGTTAGGAGAAGGAAGCAGCCCCCCAGTTAGACACTACAGGAAAGGCTTTCTGGAATTCGGTGACGGAGATTCTTGGAGGAATCTATCTTTTTCTGAGGAAGCTTGGTCAAACACAAAGAAGACACTGTGGGAGGGAGCAAGGCTGATTGGGAGAATGTTCTCCTCAAAGGCAGATGGTTTGGAAGACTTGCAACTGAAAGAAAATTTAGGATGCTAAGGTGTACTTATTGTTTTAAGTGAATACATGCACATACGTACTTATGTGCACACACACACATACATATTCCAACTATAGCACTTACAGAGAAGAAAAACAATCCATCAGAAGAAGAAAAAAGCTGGGTGAAGGAAGACAATAAAGCAGGGAGAATGGATGCAAAAGCAAAGTAAAACTAGACTTTTCTCCCTCCCTCTCTCTCTCCCTCCCTCCCTCTCTCCCTCCCTCCCTCTCTCCTTCTCTCCCTCCCTCCCTCTCTCCCTCCCTCCCTCTCTCCTTCTCTCCCTCCCTCCCTCTCTCCCGCCCTCCCTCTCTCCTTCTCTCCCTCCCTCTCTCCTTCCCTCCCTCCCTCCCTCCCTTCCTTCCCTTCTTTCTTCCTTCCTTTATGCTTTTGAGATTTTCTCCTGGTTGAATTGGCTCTTGTTATATATGTAGCCCAGGCTGTCCTTGAGTCTTTGCTGATCATGCCTCAGCCTCCCAAGTATTTTGATTGCATGCCTGCTGACTAGAAACTAGAATGTCCTCATTAGGGAAGCCCTGTTTTTCATTTTTAATATTTAATAAATATTTCTATACAGAAGACTTTTGAAAATGGCTATAGAATCACAGAACTCCAATGTCTGAAGAAGTAATCTCCCACGTGCTCCTCTTCTAAGGAGAGAGACTAATTCCCCCCACCCACAGGTGGCCTGGGCACAATAGAAGGCCATGTGTTCCGTCTCCCCAGCCTTGAGGCCAAGCCGTGAGCCCACACTGGTGACACTCTTGCAGTGACAGCCTGGCCTAGAGTTAGGTCTGTGAATACACAACCTTGATTATTGCCCACCGTGTCTCAAGATGAGGGGACGCATTCTTCCTATGAGAGAAGGTCACAGAAACAAGGAACCAGGATGAGGAGGGAATGGAGGAAAATTATATGTTTGAGTGAAGATGGAGAGGCAGCAGAGTGAACTTTAAAGGAAAGGGAGGGGGGATTCAAATCTAAAGTTTCTAAATTACCCTTGGCTCAAAGGTCTGGTTTACCACTGGAACAGTATAATTATAAAGTTGGCGTAAAACGGACCAAGGATCTAGTTACTAATTTCTCACTAGCAATAGCATCAAAACCCTTTTTGCTAGTAGCCAGTCTTCTGACAAAAACCGTGTGTCTCTTGCATGATGGGATCTATAGGGAGAGCTGGTTTCAATCAGGCTAGCCTATAAAATGGTATGCACTTGCGGTCTCCTTCTCAGATGTCAATCGGAGCAGAGAAAGTGAGGGCCGGGATTGTCAGAGTAGCTAGTGGGAAGGAAAAAAGAAAATGTAACATAAATGTTCTCTTGTCTCGTAGATGCTGTACATCAGCAAAGTTTGTCAGAAAATTCCCCAGGAACCCTCTGGTGGATTTGAGGGGAAAAAAATGACCAGAAATGTTCCTGTTGTGTTCATGTTTCTGAACCTGATTCTGCTCAGCCTCAAAGAGGTGAGTCTGACCTGGTTACAGGCCATGGTGGGTGCTCCTGTCGTCTGGATGTTTTCTGCAGAAAGCCTACCATTCTCACCCATTCTAGTTAATAGGCACAGGAGACATCAAAGGGACAGCCCAGTTGGATTCCTGTTGACCTTGGCAACTGGGTAGCCAGGGACAATTCATTTCCAAAGTACAAAATCCCAACATAGGAAAAAGTGGCTGGAACTTCCACAGGGCGGATATTTTTCTCTTTCTTGCTATTACTTCTGTTTCCTAGGAAATCAAAAGGACAGGCATAAGGTTTTGTTTTGTTTTCTCTTGTTTTAATTACAACATGCTATCCCTTTTCAAAATCAAGATCCCATGTTCTTTTCCAACATAGCAAATAGAGCTGGAAAGGTGTCCTGGGCAAGATCGTGGAAGACATCATAACTTGGTTTTTATGTTTTTCTGTAGGTCTGCGTTCCTCAGCTTGGAGTGAGTTGCCCTCCATGGAATAAGGTAATGGTGTCTGTAGATTTACATATTTGATAGGCATCACCAAGGTGTAGAGAAGGGGAGCAGAGTGGTTCTGGTGTCCGTGGGTAGGAGTCAAGGAAGTCACAGAATACCTGCAGAGCAAAGAACAGCCTGCTGCATGACGAATTTCTCAGAAACAAACACCAACAATGCACAGGTGGAAAACCCCATGCTTTAACAACAGCTCCAGCAACAATCAAGAACATAATAACTATGACGGTGTATAATTGTGTGGTAATTATGGTGAGGATATAAGATTCAGTGGAGAGGAGAAGGTTGAGACATGGGAAAATCAAACTTCGCCTTTTGTTAATCAAGAACCTAGAGTGTGTGTTTGATGATAAATCAGGAGCTGAGAGCACAAAAATGAGTAAGTTACTCTTGGTAAGGGATGTGGGGAGACTCAACTGAGACCTTACAAAATGTGTGTGGGCTTTTGCTAGCAGTCAGGAGCCTCCTGAAATGAAGCCTGCACTTGATCGGCAGCTATGGAAATGGAAGAAAAGGATTGATGTACGGAGTGGATGCAGAAGACCAGAAAAGTCAAAGACATCTTAGAGGTGTAGGGCAGGGCAGATGCATGGATAGGGTTGTGTGTGAGCGACACAGCCAGCGTCAATGCGTGCTTTTTTGCTTGGTTTGTTTGTTTGTTTTGTATGTGTGAGTATGCATTGAGTGCATGCGTGTGTGTGTGTGTGTGTGTGTGTGTGTGTGTGTGTGTGTGTGTGTGTGTGCTATGTACCTATTGTCACAGGGAATGGGAAGGTGCCTGTGCAGTCTCACAGAAGCCACAGGAAGGTGTCCAGTGTCCTACTCCTTCACTCTCCATCTTATTCCCTTGAGAAAGGTTGTCTCACCAAACCTGGCTGTGGAGCTAGGCTGGTGACCAGTAAGTCCCAGTGGTCCTACTGCCTCTGCTCTGCACAGTGCTGGGGTTATAGGTAATCCGGGCCATGCTCCCACTGTTACATGGATGCTGGGGATTTGAACGCAGGTCCTCGTGCTTGCACAGCAAGCACTCTTATCTAGTGAGCCACCTCTCCGCCCTTGAGTTTTCTGTTTGAGGCATGTAAAGATCAGATACCTACAGGGCAGGTACAGGCAACTAGTATAAGAAATACCAATGACCATGCATTTTTAAAGCATGCTTGATGTTACTAATCAAAGAAATGGATACTAAATCCATACGTTCATTTTTATCTCTCCCATTGACAAGAAAATTTTCTTCTGCAGTCTTAGCCCTGATGAGACGAAACAAGAATTCCCAGTCTGTGAAGGTGGGTAAATTTATTAGACCTTCCTAATGGGAAAGTTGACCATGACCTGTATTCACCTGGGCATTCAAGAAAATCGGAAACAATACAATCCACAGAAGTTGAAAAGAAAGGATGCATTATGCAATCAGCTCACATGACTGTGGAGGCTGAAAGACCCATGATAGGCCATCTGCAAGCTGGAGAGCCAGAATCACCAGTGGTGGGACTCACATGCCAAGGTCTGAGGTCCCAGAAGCCAATGGTGTAACCCCCAGGCTAGAGCCAAAAGCCTGAAAAAGGGCTGAAAGGTGGGAGCAGTGGTGTGGGTCCCAGAGTCAGGGGGACCAGAGGACTTGGGGCTTTGATTATTTTTGTGTGTGTGGTTTTTCAAGACAGGGTTTCTCAGTGTTGTTTTGGTGCCTGTCCTGGATCTCGCTCTGTAGACCAGGCTGGCCTTGAACTCACAGAGATCCGCCTGGCTCTGCCTCCCAAGTGCTGGGATTAAAGGTGTGCACCACCACTGCCCAGCTTGGGGCTTTGATGTTTTAATAGCAAAGAAAGATGTATACCAGCTTCAGGAGAGAAAGGAGATTCTTGTTTCCTTTGTCTTTTAAAGTGTGTGTGTGTGTGTGTGTGTGTGTGTGTGTGTGTGTGTGCACATCTGTGTATGAGTGCAAGCATACGCATACCACAACATGCTTGCTACATACTACAGGCTAGCTGGTGTAGGGGCTTTGGGGATTCTCTTATCTAGACTCTTATCTAGCTGTAGGAGTGCTAGGATTACAGATGTAGGCTACTGTATCCAGCTTTGCATGGGATTCAAACTCAGGCCTTCCTCTGCCTTGCTGTTCTGTCTGGACCTTCAAAGAATTTGGACCCTCAACAACATTAGCAAAGGAAGATCTTTACTCAGTCTGTTGACTCAAATGCTGAGTTTTTCCTGAATTATCTTCACAGAAAAATCCAGAAACAAAGTTTCCCCCTCTTTGTGGTACCCCTTAGCCCAGTCATGTTAACATAAAACAATGGCCACACACACACACACACACACACACACACACACACACACAACTTAACAAAGTTTTAATGTGTACAGTATACACAATCATGACCCTATAGCACTCTATTACCAGATGATATTAGCAACCTTAGTTGCTATCTGCACACCCTGTACTGCTTCTGCAACTAAATTGCCTGATGCTGCATCTTTCAGAATACATCTCCACTGTTAAGTAATGTGTAACTGTACAAAAACAATCCACATTTATGAAGTGGTTCAGTGGGTGAAATCTCTTGCCACCAAGTCTGACAACACATGAATACACGTACACAACAAATGAATAAATAATTTTTAAATCACATTTAAATATCAATATACACACATATATGTAATATAATAAATATTCACATATATGATGCATAATGTATATATTTAATTTAAAAATCTACAAAAATCAAATGAGTATAAAATGTTTCCCTACCATTTAACATAGTTTTGTTTATATCTTACTATATTTAATATACTGTGGTTTATATTTAGTCAATAGGGAATTGATTAAATTAATTATACTATTCTTTGAGCTAATGGAATGCATATGGCCACTAAAAATGGCATATTTGAAAAATGGAAAGATGCTGGTCACATCAACAATAAATTCAACATCAGGACTTTGGCTGTAGCTGGGTGGATAAAGTGCTTGCCTAGTGTGCCCTGAACCCCGGCTTCCTTCCTCAGAGCAGTTCACCTGGAGTCCTAGCACTCAGGAGGCAGAGGCAAGAAGGAGAGAAATTTGGAATTATCCTCGGGCTACACGGTGAGTCTGAGGCCAGCCTGATTTAGAAACAAATAAAAATAAAAACACTCAAACCAAAACCGAAAGCCAAAAAACTAAATGCGCAACATTGAACAGCCTCTGTAGCAGGAGGTCATTCGTTTAATAAGAAGAAAATGTGTAGTGTGAGCCCCTGGGTTTCAATCCCTGCTTACTCACCCCTCAAAAAGAACAGACACTTTGTAATGGGCAGGTACCAAAGGCAATAGTGGGTGCCTCTGGGTGAAGTTGTGTGTGGTTTTCATTTTCAGTTCTGTATTTTTATTATCTGATCTATTTTATGAGTATTTTTCTTTACTGCAAAAACTAAAGCCTAAGGCCTTAAAAATATACACATACACTCTATCTGCCTTCCCAAAGAAATAAAAACAAAGATGATGGCCTATATAGTTGTTGGCGAATTGAAGTGAGCTGTGCTAAATATAGTTGCTACTTTCAAAGGCTGGAAGCTAAGGTCCTGACAAGCTCTCAGTGCCGCATAGTAGTTCTGCAGTCGGCTTTTTACGACACAGTGGTCAACATCGTCTGTTTCGTTTGTTTTTTGTTTGTTTTTGTTTGGGAGGAATAGGTCTGGGTTTGAAAACTAAATTGAATTAATTCTATTTGAAGAGGAAATCCATGAATGTATCCTTTCCTCGGCTCTCCTTGAACAGGTTTCCAAAAAGATCTACACATCCCCCGATCTCCCAACCTTCTCCTCTGGTTAATTTGCATATTTTGGGGGGTTTTAGATTTACCTATTTTTATTTTATGTGTATGAGTGCTTTGCCCACATGTATGTATGTCCACCATGGGCATGTCTGGTGCCTGAGGAGGTCAGAAGAGAGCATCAGATTCCCTGGAACTGGAGCTATAGACAGTTCTGAGCTGCCATGTGGGTGCTGGGAATCGAACCCAGGTCCTCTGCAAGAACAACAAGGGCTCTTAGCCTCTAAGCCATCTCTCCAGCCCCTGAGTATTTTTAATGAAGATCCTCCGCTCACATACCATGCCCCTCTGATTTGGTCAGCCAGCTGCTGAGCAAATGCGCCTTGGCTTTAGAGAAAACTAAACTGCATCATTAAGACTCCCATCTGGCCAGATGGTAGTGGTGCCCACCGTTAACCCCAGCTCTTAAGAAGCAGAAGCAGGCAGATCTCTGAGTTCCATCCAGGCCAGTCTGTTCTACTGAGCAAGTTCCAAAACAGCCAGAACTACACAGAGAAACCCTGTATCAAAAAACAAAACAAAACAAGACTCTCATCTGAGCCTTGTTATTTTGACTCTTTGACTCTCCTGGCCCCTGTAACATAAAGTAGCCACAATCCCTTCAATGAACAGTTTGTTTGCCGAAAATTCTTTCTGTTCCTCAGCCTTCCTTTTCAGACTCCTGATGGTATGTATTTGCAAAGTGGAAAAACTGCCGGGCACTTTAATGGGAGCATTTAAATACACTTTAACCTACAAAGCTTATCGCTTCGTTACTTAACCTGCATGAATAGGTTAAATATTTTTCCACAGTATTTATATAAATATGATACCTGGTTTCAAGTTAGACCCAATAAAAAGGAAGTTATTCTTTACTTAAATTACAGCCATTTCTTTTCATTTGTTTTTATCTTCCTCTTTTTTATGGCCACTTGACTAAGAAGGAAATTCACGAGGCAGATGTGGAAATGTCACTTTATAAATACAAGATTCTGCCGGTATACTGTTGTCCGTATTTTAAGTAAAGAGAAGGTAACTATTCCTCCAGGATGTGTGCTTTGGCCATGAATCTGAAATCTAATATAAAAATCAAGTTAATGTGAGAATTTTTTTTTAAGTCCTGGAAATAAAGCATTCGGGAGAGAGCTGCGGAGCTGCGGTGGGGTGGTTTGAGGAGCATCTGAGTGGTCCTCATCCCTAACAAAGCGTCCCTTGTTCCTGAGTTTCTAAAAGGCTCCGGGCACACATGCCTTGAGACTCTCTGCCAATGGGGACACTCACTACTGAGTGCCTTGTTCATTCCCACATGCTATATTTACTCATTCTTCAGCAAAAAGTGGCGTCTTGACTGTGTGTCCCTGGAAATAACCTGAAATCCATTCACGAGGCTTTCAGGTGGTTTCTCACACACCTCTGCATCCCAGGAGCCACCCCTACACGCTCAAGTCTCTGGTCGGTTCCCCATCAAATGCTGTGGTGCAGGGATGGGAGACATGGTTCCGCAGTTAGGAGTGCACTGCACCGCTCTGGTCTGGAGCTGGTTCCCAGTACACACTATCCTGCTGCCCACAGCTGCCTGTTACTCCAGCTCCAGGAGACTGCATGCTCCTGCTCTGTGCTAGCATTTACACACACGCACATGCGAGCATGCACACACATTTAAAATAAAATAAATCTTTTTAAAGGAATTATTAAACACACAAATGTTTTAGAGTACCAAAGCCAGACAAAAAAGACTTACCCTTGGGGGTAAGTCTACATAACTGCCAATCTTTTGTTGTTGTTTGGTTTGTTTGGTTTGGTTTTTTGAGATAGGGTTTCTCTGTGTAGCCCTAGCTGTCCTGGAGCTCACTTTGTAGGCCAGGCTGGCCTCAAACTCACAGAGCTCTGCCTGCCTCTGCCTCCCAAGTGCTAGAATTAAAGGAGTGTACCACCATCACCCAGCTTGTTGTTCAAATCATATTTTATTTTTTGAAATAAGGTTCTCATGTAGCCCAGGCTGGCGTCAGACTTGCCATGTGGATGAATGTGACCTTGAGATTCTAATCTTCCTGCCTCCATCTACTGAGTTCAGGCCTTATAAACATACATCATCATGCCCAGTTAATGGGGTGCTGAAGATGGAATCCAGAGTTTCATGCATTCTATACCATCACTTCAACTGAATCACATCATCTTGCATGCTTAGGATGGCACAATCCCCGGTCAGTGACCATACAAATCATTGCCTCAGCCTCATTCCCTAGACCTTCTGTTTGTTTCACCAAAAGCAGAATAGAAGGTGAGGTCAGCACCAGGCTTCTAGAATCTTGTGAAAGAGGGAACCCTTGCAGATGAGGCGGGTGATGGGGAAAGCGTCAAAGCAAAGTTGGCAGCCTGCATTTGAGCTTCTCATGCAGCCCTGGAGATGGTGTGGCATGCAGAGAGCATGCAGTAAAGACTGTGAAAGTCTCAAAGCCATCTTGCACTGCACATACATTTTTATTTTTAAAAGGAAGAGAATTGACATCCGTATTAATTATCCCTACGTTGCTTGGACCAAACACCTGACAGAAGCAGCATATGGCTGCACTCTATTGTGGCTCTAGTTTCGGGAGAAAGAGTCTATCATGGCAACTGGAGCAGCTCCATCCACGACAGCAGAAACTCATGTACCTAGTTCACACTTTGGCCAACAGAAATCAGTGTGGCCAAGATACAACCCTCAAGGTCCCCCCCCCCCCCCCCAGAGATCCACTTCCAGCTGGACCCTGCCTCCTAAAGACACACAACCTCCCAAAGCAGCACCATCAGATGATGAGCAAGTGTTCAAAACACAAGGTTGTGGGGAACATCCCACATTCAAACGGTGGCAATACCTTATCTCCACAGATCACCTCTGGAAGCGCATCTAAGATGCATCTGAGAGTGCCAGGTCTCTAAAGGACCAGACCTGAAGCACGCAGCTTTTATTCATTGTTTTTTTTCTCATCTTAAAAAACTCTGTTTAGGAAAGACTGGTTCTAGTGCTCCAGCTGCCTAATAAACTCAGAAAGGCTGCTCAGGGCAGCTGGTGCAAGACACACCAGCTAAAGATGAGCAGGCTGCCTGAAGTCAGACATAGCAACAGGCCTAATGGACTCATGGTGAGAAGTGAAGGGAGCCTGAGGAAGAAATACGTCATCGGGGAAGCAGGAGCAGCCAAGGCATCAGTATCGGAATATCTCTGAGGGAGAGGTTGGCAGTCAGGAGGTAGGCTATCTAGGGTTGTCCTGGTCTTGCACTGGGAACTGTGAAATGAGTGACCTTGGATCTACAGTTTGATCCTTCTGGGCTCTATGTTTCCATCTACAGAATCGACCTAGATTTGATAGTCTCTAAGATCCTTCTTCCGCTGGAAAGTTAGTTTTGATAAGAGTTATTTTAGCCAATGAAATGGGACATCCATGTAGTCTCAGCTACTTATAAGACTAAAGCAGGAGGATCACTTAAGTCAAGAGTTTAAAGCCATCCTAGGCCACACAAAGAGACTAGGCCAAAGAACAAAAACAAAAATCCATCACTTAGAGATGGAAGCAAGAAGTCAGAGTCGCCTCAAGATGGAAAATATCCAAAGGCTGAGGGCTTGTGGCCTCAGCATATTGCAGCTTGTTCAGACAAGGAGTAGTGACTTCCCTGTGTCAGGAGGGAAGCCCAAGGTCATCCTTAGTGACACGGCAAAGTTGAGGCCAACCTGGGCTAAAAAAGACTATCTTTCCGAAAAGAGAAGGGAAGAGAGGGGGAAGGAGAGAGTAAAAGGAAGTGGGAAAGGAAAAGAAGAACTGGGAGAGTAACTAAGAAGGAGAGTAGTTGAAGGGAAGGGCAGGGACCCCTGGATATTAAATGGGACCTCAGTGTTCTCTATGAAACATCTTAAAGAACCACAAAGCTTTCGCTGAGATCTCACAGAATTGCAGGGTAGCATCCTTCTGTCCACACCCAGCCTCCAGCTAACAGAGCATCCCAAGTGAACACAGGGAAGCCACTACTCCTTATTTAATCAAGCTGCAATATGCTGAGGTCACAAGCCCTCAGGCTTTCGATGTTTTCCATCTCGAGGTGACTCTGATTTGAGCTGGCAAAGCCATGTGTGTAGCCTCCATTTTAGAAGACAAAACTCTAAGATACTGATGGTCTTTTCCTTCTGCCCCTGCTACATGCAGAGGACTGGCTGACCTATGATCAACCCAGTCGCTCCCAAGCCTGAATCATGAGCCACTGAGGCTTACCAGATGGCTGCAGCAGGGAGCACTGGGCACAGAGCAGATTCTCACTGGGTTGTGATGGTTTTAGCGCACTTAGACATCCCTGGTTGCTGGTCGTTTTGAGCACTTGTGGTTCATGGCTATTCTAAGAAAACATTCTCTTGGGTTCCATAACCTTTGTTCCCTCTAGATTCCTACATGTCACCCTCCAGGATCAGCTTCCTCCGTTCAATGATCCTTATGCTTGCTCCAACTTAAATCCCATGTTGTGGCTACAGCTCAGAGTCAGGACAGGATAATGGACCATGGGTGTCATGTTAACATTCTAATATATAAAAGGCACTGAGAATTTTAAATGTTATAAAGGAAAAAGATTTGGGCAAGTGGTCAATATACATGGACAAGTATGGTACATTCCCAAAGAGGCCTCTGGGAAGGCTTCAGCCTGATTCTAGTTGCTCTTGTCCGAGCCAAGTGTGTAGTAGTGGTTCACACGCCGTATCCGCAGCTCTGGACCCTAGTTCTCCAAGGGAGAAGTGTTGAAGAAGGCACAGGGATAGAGCAGGCATGGGCTGGCATTTTAATGTGACGGCTAACCAACCAGCTGTAGAAAGAAAAGAACTCACAGATAAATACCAGGGAAATATAGCTATATCTAAACTCTGAAAATAAACCATTTTCTTGACCAGCGATAATATAGCTCTCACTGCATACCGTGTTCTACATTAGAAGATGTAGTTGACTTAATTCATTTTGTACCCAAAATAACAGGATAATCAGAATGTATACCCTTACTGCCCAAATGGGAAAACTGAAACCCAGAGATGTCCACCCGCTTCCCCAGGTCCCACAGCTACTGTGAAGTGAGGAGATGAAACCCAAGCACTCTGACGCTAGACTCCGTCTACTTCACCCCAAACTACTATTAGCCCCAAGAGCCTCAGAAAGATGGTGGGTGAAACTTCAAGCACCTCAGTTCAACACTGAGTTTGAGTCACTCTAGTAAAATCACGTTATTTATTTCCCTTCCTTTCTTTTACATACTCCAACCACATGCTCTGAATGTCTGACGTCACCTGCAGCCACTCGGCTCCTGTGGAGAGTAGCTCTCCCAACTTCACGCTCTCCTTTTTTCTTTATTACTCATTCCTGAGCCCAATTCATGTTGCTTACATGCACATAGGTGTGCAAATTCTGGCAAGGATGTGGAGGAAGAAGAACACTTATTCACTGTTGATGGACTGTAAACTAGTGCAGCCACATTGGAAATCAATGTGAAGGTTCCTCAGAAAACAGAAAATAGAATTACGCTATGCCCAGCTCTAGCTCTCCTGTGCCGGGCTGTGTATCCTAAGGGGCTCCATGTTTATTGCTGCTTTATTCACAGTGGCAAAGAGAGCACAGCAGCCTTCACGTCCATCAGCAGATGAGTGGATAACGAGAACAGAGTATGTACACACCCTGGAATTTTAGCCAACCATAAAGACAAATGAGATTTGCAGGGAACTAGATAGAACTAGAAGATATTATGCTGAGGTAAGCCAGATTCCAAAAGACAAATACCACATGTTTTCTCTCACATGCAGAGCCTAGCTTCTAAATGTTACATATGTGTATTCACACAGAAGTAAGTGTGTGTCTAGACAGAAAATCTGAAAGGAGCCACTTTGAGGGGTGGGGTGAAGGGAGAGGGATGGTGAGGGTAATAGAATACATATAAGGGGGGCTATCTGAGATGAAAGGGTATAATGGGGGGCCAGGGAGATGGGGAAGAGGCAAGGATCGGGAGGGTCATCAAAACTGAATTTGTGTGGAAATGGCTTAAGGAAATCTGTCACTCTGCAAGCTAATTTTAAAAAATGAAATAAAAAGAAATTAATTCAAGAAGTTATATGAAAGTATTTGGGGGAACCCAAAGTTTTAAATCAATTTAGAAAGAAAACAGCATGGATTCTAGCTTGGGAACTGCACGCAAACCTTGAAGAAGAAAAAAAAAAAGTGTTCACATCCCCAGGGGAGAGAGATAACCCTGAGGAGTTGAAAGGGGCCGTTACAGAGGACCAGAACTCACAGATAAGGGACTGGCGATGGGCCTGGGATAAAAGGGAGCCGGGTTGGTAAATAGCATAAGAAACCTAAGTGACACAAAACATCCAGAGAGAAGATAGGCTCCCTGTCTGCAGGAAAGCAGCATTTTCCCACCAGAAGGAAGGATGTAATCAGCCCCAAGCTGAGGATAAGAAAGTGAATTAAAACCTGCCACAGCCCCCTCCCCCACCATCTCCCCGACCTGAAACAGGACACTTCTCGTCTCCTGTTCTTTTTTGTGTTTTGTAGCACTAGAGATGGAAGCCAGGACCTCACGTACACTAGGCAAACGCTTTGCCACCAAGCTACCCCCACCCTAACCTAGGAAACTCTGCGTGCTCGTCAACCAAAGAAATGAGCAAAACCCCTACACTCTAGCAGTTTGCAGCCTAGACCTTAGAATAAGTTAGAAGTCCCCAGACCTGAGTCTGGATGTTGCAGTCATGTGTTCCGTGGAAACGCTTCTACTGAAGGGAAAATTAGACTGGTCCCAAAGTCAAGGAGACGTAGCAGATGTTAGTGAAGACTAGTAAAACACAATGTTGGGCCTGTCCCTAAGGCTGCCACAGCTGGAGGCAGAAGGTGGCAGGCTGAGCCTGTGGGGTGAATGAGTTCTGCTCAGGGTACTTGGGTTTTTCACCAGGGTGCAGTTAAAACTTGGCAGAGACCCTGGAGAGTAGCATCCTCCTGCCACTTGGTAGCCCCATCCCAAATAGACGCAAAGAATGTCCCCTGGAGTTGATGGGAAGGAGGAGGGAGAGGCCATACCTCCACATGGACAAACTCTTACTCACTGGTTTCTCATTTCTACACAATGGAGTTCAGCCTCGCTGCCATGTCTTGGCCCTCACCCAAGCCTGGCACCCTTACCATATTCCCTGGACTATCGATATAGCTTTCTAGATGTCCCATCTCACCTTACTCACATGCCACCAGAGTGAACTTTCCAAACCGCCGATCTGACCATGAGGGCCCAAGACTGGTGTCATATCACGTGCTGTGTGCCTAAATGTGCAGAGCCCTCAGTTCCCCAGGAAAGAAACGGTGGCATTTCCTGCTTAAAAGCCCCTCAGAGCCTGGCTGCGGTGGCGCACACCTTCAATCCCAGCACTCGGGAGGCAAAGCCAGGCGGATCTCTGTGAGTTTGAGGCCAGCCTAGTCTATAGAGTGGGATCCAGGAGAGGCACCAAAACTACGCGGAGAAACCCTGTCTCGAAAAACCAAAAACAAAAAAAGCACCTCAGAGCCTCCCACCAACTTCAGTAACCAGCAAACAGCGGGCCAAATCCTACCTGCAAGCTAAGCTTTTATTTTCATTTTTTTATTTATTTTACATCCCGACCACAGTTTTCCCTCCCTCCTCTCCTCCCACCGCGCCCCCCCCCCTTGATTTTTATATGTGTGAAAGGTTTTAAGTAATTTCTTAAGGAAGGTGTGAATGAGACACACCTCCCCTGCAAAGCCTCTCATGTTTCCCACCTGACTCCTTTCAGAAAGTTTATTAGACCCTATGTCATGGTAGAGAACCAAAAAAATCTAAACATGGTATAATGGAAAAGACCTTTCCTGCCCTGCCTGCCTCTCCACTTCCTGCTGACCTCCCTGCCCCGAGCTCTTCTCTCCAGTCAGAGAACTGTGGGCAGCCTTGACTCCACCAAGCATCTCTAGGATGTGCTTGCTCTGGTTCCCCATCCTGGAGTGCTGGCCTCTCACCAAGGCTAACTCAGCTGTCAGGCTCCACCCCACAGGCTGTAAGCACACCAGACTACTTATTCAAGGACTCGGCTTGCTACTCACCCCTCTTTTCTAGCCCCTCTCCCCCGCCCCCGGGGGGAGGGGGGCTGGAATCAAACCCTGAGGTCCTGCCATCCCCTCCACCCCACCCACACAATGCTCAGGATTTAGCCTTTGAACCAGAGGATCTCATCCACCTTTCTCAAGAACAGCTGTGGTTCTAAACGCCACCTCAGCTGGAAGCTGCCCAGGAAGTGGGCCACCATGTCCGACCAACTCTAGTCCAGCACCAGACCCGGCATATTACCAATCCTCAATAATTAATGAAGTAATGGTTAATAAACTACAAATAAATAATAAATATTTGCCACATATATGTGTTACCAAGGAGGGGTTCATTTCCTATGTATTAATCTTCTTAAATTTTTACTTTCATTTTTATTTGTGTGTATGTGTGTGTGTGGTTGTGCACCACATGTATGCAAGTGCCCTGAGAGGCCAGAAGACAGCATCAGATCCATTATAATTACAAGTGGCCGTGAGCAACACAAAAGGGTGCTGGGAAGAAAGAGGGAGGAGGAGGAGGAGGAGGAGGAGGAGGAGGAGGAGGAGGAGGAGGAGAAGGAGGAGAAGGAGAGGAAGAAGAAGAAGAAGAAGAAGAAAAAGAAGAAGAAGAAGAAGAAGAAGAAGAAGAAGAAGAAGAAGAAGAAGAAGAAGAAGAAGAAGAAGAAGAAGAAATCATTCGTCTCTAGTACCAGTAAATAAATTAATGAACAACATTTAAAAATAAGGAAGTGTCAAGGGAGGCCACCCGAGGAACAGCAGCCCCTGTGATCAGCGCCTTCCCCTCCTTTCTGAGAACATCCTTCTTGGGGTATCCCTTTGCCAGGGTGAAGTCTAGGGGGGTCTCCCTGACAAAGGAGCTTGTGCCTTTCATGCAGAGGACTTCAGTTGAGTGCAGAGCCACGGAGGGCTTCATTTATGGAGAAACAAATTCAAAATCAAGGTTTTCCAGATCTTGACTCCTTTGGCTTAGACTCTGAATGGATGGCCAAGCAAATATCAGTTGGAATCTGTCGGATTCACTTCCAAATGATTAGAAAGTAAGGCTCAGGGAAATTCGGTGACTTACTGATGGTCACACACTCATGTACATAAGCTAGTCCATATACACACCACATATACGTTAATGTGCACATAAATGTGCATAAGAATTAATTCCCAGACCATCTGAAAGGCTTATACTAGTTTCTCTAGTCTGCCCACGGGTACCTTTTTACTACGTGTCTTCCTCAGCTTTGTGCTACTGAAATAAATACCTGATAAATCAATCGATGTAAAAAGAGGAAGCTGAGTGTGTGATAAAGCTTATCTGTAATCCCAGCCCAGGGAAGCTGAGACCAGAGGATGGAAAAGTAGGAAACCAGCTGGGATACCTGAGAAAAACCTTTCCTCCTGAAAAAAAGAAAGAAAAAGAAAATGAAAAGCAAGGTTGATTTTGCTTTGTGTTTTGGAGATTGCTGCCTGTGGTTGGTTGCAGGCCTGTGGCAAGGTCATATATCACGGCAGGAATGTGCAGCAGAGGAAGCTGCTCGCTAAGCGACAGAAACAAAAGGAGAGAGGAAGTGTGGGGGTCAAGGTGTGTCCCCTTTGAAGGTGTGCCTCCAAAGATCTAACTTCCTGCCACAAGGCCCCCACACCTCCCACTGCTCAAGCTGGTCACCAGGCTTTTAGCTGAGGACCTTTTAGGGTACACTTGTCCAAACTAGGGTAAAATCAGCCACTGAGGGATTAACTTAATGAGATGCAAACATTTTAAAGGAGGCCCCACGGAGGCTGACCAAGCTCTGAGTACACAGACATCTGGGCCATCCAGTCTATGGGAGGAGATGTCTGTGGGAAGCAGGAGCTCTGAAGAGGAGCCCCAGGGTCGGCTGGGAAGCAGGGAAGATGGCCCTTCTCAGGAAAGAAAAAATGCTGCACAAACCTGCCTGGAAACCGGTGAGACATGCCAGAGTCACTAGGCCACTAAGGAGTCAGCCCTGGAGTGCTTTTGTGATTTCATTCTATCCCCCACCCCCACCTGCACCCATCCCCCATCCCCACATCCACCTCCCAAACCTGTCTGAAATAAAAATCAGTTCAACAAGGAGAAGGAAATAAACCAAAAACCAGGCAATATTTTCTTTTATAAACAAAGTGGGCTCTGAACTAAAGGCGTAGCTCAGTGGGTATAATTGAGCTTGTCTTGCAAGCTTGAGGACCTGACTTCAGATCGCTAGAATCCTGTAAAAGCCAGGTATAGTGTATGCACGTGTGTAAGCTACAGAGAAATGGGGGCGGGGGGGGGGGGGGGCGCTGGTGGAGATTACCAGAAACTAACTCATAAGCCAGTAGCCTGGTGTACTCAGAAGTGAACTACAAAGAGAATTCTGCCTCAAACATGGAAGAAGGGGGAAACTGATACCCAAGATTACACACACACACACACACACACACACACACACACACACACACACCAAGAAAATGAAAGGCCATTCTAAGAAACAAGGCCTGGAGTAACCTTGGCTACCTACTGAGGTGGTTACCCAGGGGTGGAGTTCTAAGAAGGGAGTACCAAGGACTAGAATATCTCCCAAGGGAAAGTCTCAGGCACTCTCCATAAATCACTTCTGGCAATTTAAAAACAAGGAAGACAAATATTGACAGACCCAAGCATAGCTGCTTTCTCCAAGATTAACCCATGCTGTTAGAGTGCTCATTAGCAAGGATCATCTCTCTCCTCTCTTCAGGAGCTACCAAGCCGTTACTCACCCAGGAGTCATCACCTGCCATCATTGTGATCCTGGTGCAGGTGGAGAATGGGTGTCACGAGGTCTTGACAGCCCCTAATGTTCTGGGGGGTGAGCATAGCTTGGAAAGCACAGCAAATTCCATTTTCAGCTTGGTGGAAGTCCCCCACACACACACACCAATCCCACCCCAACGCTAAGTCCTGAGAATAGTTTTCTTCACTATACACCAGCCGCAGGGAGGTAGATGGCCATTCCAGAACATTCTTCTCACTTAGTGCTCTGCTGGCCCTGACAAACAGTCCTCTTCCACTTCAGCATACATGGTGATTAACTGCCCTCCTCAAGATCCAGGATCCCGAGCCAAGTTTCCCTGAACATCTCACCACCTAGCCAGAAAAGCGGTCTGTTTTAGCCTTTGTGCTTTGAGATAAAAAGATGAGCAACATTCCTGTCCTAGCTCATCCCTTCTGATGGTTCCAAGGTAGAAGATTTTTTTTCCATCCTGTCTGTAGCATACTTTGAATCTGCTGATGGAGTTTTCAAGGTCAGCAGAACTGGATGGCATATTAGTTCCTTTTCTGTTGCTGTGCTAAAACACCATGACCAAGGCAACTTATAGGAGGAAGGGTTTATTTGGGCAGCTGGATCCAGAGGGTAATAGTCCATCACCATCCTGACAGGGAGGCCCCATTGCAGACAGGTGCATGGCCTGAGCAGCAGCCGAGAGCTCACGCCTTGAGTCTCAAGCAGGAAGCAGAGAGAGAAATCACTTGCCCTGAGAATGTCACAAGGCTTTGAAATCTCAAAGCCCACCCCCAGTGACATACTTCCTCTAGCAAGGCCACACCTCCTAAACCTCCCCAAACAGCTCCACCAACAGGGGACCACCACGTATTAAAACATCTGAGTCTACGGGGGAGACATTCTCATTAAAACAGCCACAGGTAGGTTTTGCCATTATTGTTTGGTTTTGATTAACCAGGCTGCCTGTCTAGTTATTGAACTTTAAACAAGTTTAGCATTTTCATACTAGCTGGAAAAAAATTTAAGTGTCACAATCTTCTTGCCTAAAAATGGAGCTGGCTCATCTCAGGGCCACTTTCTCAACCTCCGGTTAAGTTTTAACCTCATCATAGTTGTTCCGTATTTACGCCTCGTGAAAGCCATTTCCATACTATGTGGGGAAAGGTGGCTGTGGGCCGGGTGAGCCACCTGCTCCTCCCAAATCCCTCTTGATCTTCAAGAGATCCCTTACTCTACCAGGCTACTTGGGACTAGTCTGAGAGTACACGCTGCCCGGGCCTCCTAGCTACACCCCACCTGGTATTCTAAGCCATTCTTTCTTGGGGGCTCTGTCTTCCCAAAATGAGATAAATTCCTCCGGGACAAATATATCAGATTCCCTAGAATCTGGAGTTACAGGTGGTCGTGAGCCACCGTGTGGGTACTGGGAATCGAATCCAGATCCTCTAGAAGAGCAGCCAGTACTCCTAACCAGTGAGCCATCTCTCCAGGTCCCAGTCCTCTTCATCTTTTAAGAGAAATTTGAGCTTAGTAGCTTTTAACTCTGTGGCTCTGAAACTACATTAGTCTATGAATAAGAAAGTTTAAAATGAAACACTACAAAAAAAAATTCTGGTCTGTGTCTGTAAGAAACTTCTCCCTTTTTCTCATCTCCTTCCATTTTCTTTCTTCCTTTCTCTCTTTCTCTTCTTTCTCTTCTCTCTCTCTCTCTCTCTCTCTCTCTCTCTCTCTCTCTCTCTCTCTCTCCCCCCCCTCTCCTCCACTTCATTCCTCCCTTTCTTCCTCTCTCCATCTCTTCTCATCTCTGTCATGGGTCCCTGCTCCCCTACCTGCCTCCTGTGATTACCCACACACTCAAGAATAACAGCACGCCATGAAACAGGTTGGGACCATCCCAATGTCGCGTGTCAAGTTTCACGTTTCTCCTTAAATGTGAAAGTACATGAGAGAGCAATAAGCACCAAAGTTCTTCTGCGACCTTCCCTTGGAGACTGTTTCTGACGCGGTCTTCATTTTCATGGACTCAGGGTGAAGGAAGCCACTTTTTCCCCTTCTGTTTGCTCCTGGCATTTAGGGAAGTTTTTATGCACAGGCGGGAGATGTAGGGAAGTGATTCCCATTCCATTTTACAAGGATCCACTCTCTCTCCTCCTCTCTGGCTGACCAGCCCTTGGTGAGGTAGCACTCTATCATACTCACTGAAAGCTCCAAACTGGTTTCCTAGTTGATGCTAGGCAAGCGGCTCAGTATCTGAGAAGACGTAAAGTACAGTAACCCTCCTGCCACAGGTAAGTAAACTGAGGGTGTACGCGTGAAGCAGCCTGCCCAAGCTTCTGCTGTCTGTCCTCAGTGAAGACAAACTTCCAATCTGGGTCAGTCTACTCATGGTGTATTAACTTTCTACCACTATAGTGAAAAATCTGATAAAGACAATCATTCTGGCTCACACTTTCTGGAGGTTTCGGTCCAGGATCAGTGGGCACCATTGTTTCCAGCCTTCAGTGATCCAGGGTATTATGAGAACTTGTGGCAGAAAAACCTTCTCCCCTCATGCTGGGAAGCAAAAATCAGCAAGGAGGGGTCAGAGGACACACCCTAACAACCTAAAGACCTCCCATCAGGCTCTGTCTTCTACAAGTCCCACCACCTCACAGTAGCACCACCTGGTGACAGAGACTAACGCATACAAACCTTTAGGGGGCCACCTTGCATGAAAAAAAAAATTGGAGTAATTTTTAATTACCTGTTTGCTACCACCCTTTCTGCCTTACTGTCCAGTTTCATTACATTCTCCCCCCCCCCCCATTGTCAAGGTTTCAATATTTACATTATTTAGCAATTATGGCAATGCCACCAGGGTCACTGATTCTAGAATTATCATCATCTAACAATGCTGTACTTACAACACTGTAGTTATATAAATACTACTCTGGGCAGAACTAAATAACATAATAGAGTCTACAGAGAAGGAAAAATGAACATCTCTCTATCACAAACCACTGATCTTTAAAGAGAACGTTCCAGGCTTCTTGGTCATGCTCAGAGCACTTTTTCTGACTCCCTTCATCCCTCTTTGCTGTGCCCAATACCCTCTGGAGTATTATTTGTTCATATAGGGCGCACGGGTGTTCAGCTTTCTGAGAATTTGCTAGTCTGAGAATGCCTTTACTTTGTCAGAATGCTATGGACCAAACAATGGTTTAATTATGGGAAACAACAACTTATAGCATTCTCCTACCTTCATCCCTCAGTATGTGATTATCAAACTCATCTATCTTTGGATTGTATTATGTCAGATTGTTCGGTTTCAGAAATTGTTGTTTGTTGTTCGAATCTTAGGTGGTCTTTTAATAAAAATAAATAAATAAATAAAACGGTACCAGATATTGGGGTAAAAGCTGAAAGGTCAGAGAAGCAGAGCAAGCCACAGCCACCACCTGTTACCTCACCAAACTCCACGAATCCTCTGACTGAAATCCTCTGAGTTTTCATCCAAAAGGGTCTCAGCTGAACTGCCTTAATTCCCGTCTCCTCACACCTTATATACCTTTTTCCGCCCAGCCATGTCACTTCCTGGGGTTAAAGGCATGTGTGCTTCCCAGTACTGGGATTAAAGGTATGTGCCACCACTGCCCGGCTCTGTTTTCAGTGTGGCCTTGCCCTCACGGAGATCCAGACTCTGCCTCCCAAGTGATAGGATTAAGGGAATGTGCCATCACTGTCTGGTCTCTATGTCTAATCTTGTGAGTGGCTGGCTCTGTCCTCTGATCCTCAGGCAAGTTTATTTATTAGGGTACACAGTATATTGGGGTACACAATATATTACCACAGCTGTTGGAGTCGCTGACTTGAGTTTCTTTCAACATCACTCAATGCATTTTGGTTTTGGACTTAAATGGATTTTCTAACCCATTTCTGAAGTGTCCCTAACTGTGTGCCCAACATTTTGTGCCATTTTAGGTGAAGTGTTGCTCTTAGCATTGATGATCATAAAATCAAAATATTGATCAACTTCAGAAGGCTTTGAAGATATTCTGTGTCCTCCAACACTCTATTCAATGTCCCAAACACTCAGCCAAGACATAACTTATGTAAGAACAAACAAGTACATCTATCTCACTAGTATGTAAATTTGCCTTCTTTAACAAATGGAAAGATTATACGTACACCAAAGGATTGTTTCAGAAATTTCTCTAGGACTTGCATGATTTATTCAGTTACCTACCTATACGGATCATGTAGAAAATTCTAGCAAGAAAAATTTCATTCTAGTGGGAAAAGCTTAAGAAACCCTGATGAAGTGGACTTTTTCTATTAAAGTTCCCTGTCCCCTTGGGTAAGTCTCGTTTACTGTGTATGTGATTCTATCTATTTCAACTTCTCCGACTCTAGTTTCTCCCCTAGTAGATGAATGTCGGGCTCTGATTCTAGCCTCTAACTGCTTGTTGACTTCTATTTATCTGTTGGTTTGTTTTTTGGTTTTGTTTTTTGTTGTTGTCTGTGGTAGTTTTTAGGGTTTTTTGTTTTGTTTTGTTTTGTTTTTGTTTATAGAATGGATAAGTTTTCCTTCCAAGATTTGTCTTCGACCGCATTGAATATATTTTTCCACGCAACTGGTGAATTTCTTTTCTTTAACCAATTATATTTTAATTACCAGGAGCATTTCTTGTTCTAATTATTTTTCAGTCATAACAACTTTATTTCAAAGATATCTACCATTTGATTTGTTCTGAGAATTCTAAAAAGAATTTTCTGGGTTCCCTCTTTTTGCATTTGGCTCGATTGCTTGTTTGTTTCGAGGTAGGGTCTCACTTTGTAGCTCAAGCTGGCGTCAGACAGGCAATCCTTCTGTCTCAGCCCTGCTGGTGTTGCAGACATGTGCAATCAGGCTAAAAAACATGTTTTAAAGTTTTTTTTTTTATTTCCCAAACTATAACTCTGTTTGCTCACATTAATCCTGTTCTTTCAAGAAATCAGCACCCTTTGATACCCAGCGCTGTGTCTGTGACTGAAGGGTCACATCTGATCTGGGCAGGTAACACACCTCATCCTTTCTCACGTGACGAGGCTCAGCGCAAAAACTGGCTGAGTGGGCATGTTGACAGGCAAGGTTCCCTCCTCTACAGGGCTGGCAATCCAGACCTCTCCTGAAACGCCTCAGGCATGAAAAGCACTGGTACAGCTCTACCTGGGCAAGCTGCCTTCCCCCAGCCTCTGCCGGACAGGCCCCGGGTCATGTCTACCTTTTGTCTTCAGGCCCAACCTCTATGCCGCCCTCCCCACTCTCCCATGGACAGAGTTTCTCTGTGTAGCCTTGGCTGTCCCGGAACTCGGCTTTTTTTTTTTTTTTTAAGTATTATTGTTTGAAACATGATCCAGCTGTGGCAGCCAGGCCCGGCCTTCAATTCACTATCTATGCAGCCCAGGCTGGCCCTGAACTTTCTGAGATACTATGCCTCAGCCTTCCAACTGTTAGGACTCCACTGCTGTATCACACCCAGTCTATGCTGTCTTACTTTCCAATGTTGGGTGTCTGTAGACATCGTTTGGCTTTGTTCCACGTGTCCCAATGGACCCATATTAACAACGAAATCATATAGTCGAGAAGGAAAAGAGAGGGATGTGCTGGCTAAGGGAAGGTGTCCCCAATCCTGAGTCTCGAACCTCCAGTCTACACTGGTGAGTGCTCAAACCCTGTCTGCCCTTAGTTTTAATCTCTCCAATCTTGGGGTGTCTCCAGCCTTGCACCAAGAATCTGTTTGCTTCTTGCGTTCGCCCACTGCTTTCTGTCTATCCCGGTTACCCACACGCTGTGATCCCCATGTTGTCATCCAGCCTTGCTATGATTTAAGCTAGATTTATGGATAAACAGACAATGGACAGTTAATGACTCAAGTCATGTCAGAGGGACTTTAGGAAGGTTAAAGGTTGGTTGACAGGCCCTGTACACTTCCTGAACAAGAAGACACTGGGTGGAGGTTAGTCTGTAGAACTCATCCTTGGGAATTGTCTTCACCTTTTCCTCTTTCTACTCTACCAAATTACGTTTGTAGGAAATCATCTGAACACACGCATACACATATGTTCATACATTATCTATTAATTACATACTTGATAATTATCTAATGTACATATACAATCAATACATTATTTAATAATTACTCAATTTAAATATATACATAGACACAAAGATAGTGAGGAGCCATATTTTAATTGGGAGAAAATCTTACCTTTAAAGAAGAAATAAAAACCTGTGTTTCAGAGTCTGTGACATGGCTCATCCAGTAAAGGCATTTGCCACCAAACCTAACTACTTGTTTGATACCTTGATCTGCACGGTAGAAAGAGAGAACTGGCCCCCACAATTTGTCCTCTGACTTCCATGGGTATATCATGGCACAAGTGTGTGCACATATACATACACACATACATATATACATAAATGTAATTTTAAGAAACTACATTGTTATCACTGCAGAGAATTTGAGACATCATCGTTAATAAGCAACATCCACATGTTTTGTGGAAGCTTTCTATAGGAGTTGAATTGTCTCAGACTAACTAATTCCACCTGAGCATCCTTGAGCCTTGGTACTTCTACCAATCAGATGTATTAATAGAGTAGGTGATATTTATAATCACTGGAGAATGAAACTTGGTATCTTTAAAAAGACCATGAACCAGACCAAAGTAACCACATCAAGATAATTTTAAACATGTCATTTTTCAAAATGTTTCAGACTGTAGGAGTCTTTGAAAGTTCATGATAAAGAAGTATTGATAAATTAACGTTTCAAAGAAATGTCTACATATTCATAAATAATGGCTTATCCAGATGTTTGGAAACAGGGTTACAGGGAAGGCTCAGTGGTTCAGAACACTCACTGCTCTTGCAGAGGACCCAAGTTCAGTGTGCAGGCAATTTACAAACAGCTATAATTCCAGTTCCAGCAGATCCAACACCCTCTTCTGGACATCCACAGGCATAGTCACATTCACACACACACACACACACACACACACACACACACACACACACAAGAGCACAGAACTATAAATAAAACAGATGAGCAACACATGTGAACAAACAAGTCCAGGGTAAATCAGTAAAACCAACATCCTGTTTGTGGGCCAGCGAGATGTCTCAGCAGCAAAGGCACTACTTGTTATCAAGCCTGATGACCTGAGTCCCATCCCCAGAACTCAGACGATGTAAAGAGAATTGATTATACACATGTTAAATAAGTAAACTCTTTAAAATCTAATTTTTTTTTACTTCATGTTTAGATAAGTAGATTTTTTTTAAATCTAAAATAATTTTTTTGCTTCATGTTTGGATTATTTGCTCTGACTATCATTCTAAACATATAAAAAAAAGTAGAAGATGGACCTCTAATGTGATGGTAGTAACCTTCATTTTACTGTAAGATAGACGTCTGTAAAACAATTAAGGCCCGGGGATGTTCTGAAGCGTTGGCCGCCAGCACATTCCTTAAGCCTCTTCACTTCGCAAATAAATAAAGGGAAACATAGCATTCTGGCTTCCTGGCTAATCCTCCTCCTCTCTGCACTGTGGAGGGTGCTCCGGCCTCTTTGTCAGGCATGGGTGTGTATACCTGCCAGCACACAGTGCACACACGCAGCCCTTTTCTTTAGAACCAGTGTAGGGACGGATAAGGCTTCTGGCCAGATTCAGCCCTCCTCTGCAGTCATCAAGCGTGACAGAGTTGGAAAGAAAACATCTGGCCCAAGGTCACTGCTGGCCTTTGTAGCTGGGAACACCCTTTGATCTCCCTTCGAAGTTTTCTATTGAGCCTAGCAGATCAATTAGTTAATAGACCATTCCCACTAGTGGTCCCACTAGCAGACGGCGGAAGATAGAAAGTTCTAGTTCTCAGCCCTGCCCTTCCCCATTTAAGGCAGATCCTTTTGTCCCCCTTGAAATAACATAATTATTAAACCACTTCAGTCGCTCCTGTGGTTAACAAGTCCCCTCTTTCAGGTTCCGCTCTTGGGCTGGAGCCTCCCGGTGTGTTTAGGCACACCACTCCATGACTACAATTTCATTCCCTGTATAGTTAAGGTTGAGGACGGATTGCAAGCCATTATTAAAGAAACATCTTCCCTGGGTTTGGCTAATTCCCCTGGGGAACTGGGATGGTCCTTTTAGTATCTATATAAAAAAAATTTTTTTCGGAGAAGTGTCTTGCATTTTCACTAGGTTTTGTTCTAAGCTGGCCGGCTTTCCTGACATTAGCAAAGATTGATTCAGGGAATTTAAACAAACACATTAAAAATTGGTTAGTATTTCAATCAGTGCAATTTTAAAAAATAATAATTACATATCAGGGAACAAAACTGAGTTATTTAGGGATTGGAATATAGAATTTCAGTTAGTTTTAATTAAGATAGTGTCTCTGAGGGGCTGGAGCGATGTCTCAGGAGTTAAGAGCACTGGCTGCTCTTCCAGAGGACCCAGGTTCAATTCCCGGCACCCACATGGCAGCTCACAAGTGTCTGTAACTCTAGTTCCAGGGGATTCGACACCTTCACACAGACATACATGAGGGCAAACACCAATGCACATAAAATAAAAATAAATTATTAAAAAATAAAAAGGTAGTGTCTCTGAACCTATGTGTTTGCTTTGAGTTTTGTAACCTAACACAAAACAACTAATAACTGCTCTCAAATAGGTTGGGGTTTTGTTTTTTCAGTGCAGTCAATCACACCAGGACAGTCAAGAACAACGCAGCAGGGGGAGGCTATTCGGCTCATGGGATACAGGTGCTTGCAGCCAAGGCTGACCACCTGAATTTGATCCCAGAGCTTACATGGTGGAGGGGAGAATCAACTCCTCCACACATGGACCATGGCACAAGTGTGCCCACACACACAATAAATAAATGTAAGGAAAGAATTGATTAATTAAAAATTAATACCAGCGTGCTCCAGTGAACTAAGGTTTGGGACACTGCCCAGTGTACTTCACAGTAAGAGTCTGGGTCTGACCTGTGTACTGGGACCAACTCAAACCATGAGGAGCACACACTGCCCCTCTGGAAATACTCAGTTGAGTGGGGATAAACGTGGTAACTGTCCCCCACATGCCAGCACCCTAGGGAATTTCAGGAGACAGAACGCAATTATCCCTTTTAGAGTTTGGCATGAATAGAAGGATTAATACTGTCTTTGGTGTTGGTGGTTCTAGACATAGCTAAGTGAGGGAGTATGGACTCTGTGTGACCTCAGTGTTCCCCTTTTCACCTCCATATGTCACTCATATATGTGTTCTCAGAAAACTCACACGGTCCTCAAGATGTCCCTTTTTATGTCAAGTCACTGAGCAGTTTTGGTTTTGGTTTCTATGCTGGTGATCGAACCCAGGCCCGGCACATGCTAGGCAAGTGCTCTCCCATGGCTTATAATAACAAAGTCTCCGAGACTCACTGACTCTGGGACCCACTGAAGTGAAGAATGACTAGGAATACTTGTCCCCAGGGCCTGTGAGATGGCTCAGCTGGTGAAGGTGTTTGCCAGCAAACCCTGCCAACATGAGCCCCTGGGACCTACGTTAAAGCAGAAGGGACCCACTCCTGCGCATTGCCCTTGGACCTCCACACACATGCAACAGCACTCGTGTGTACTTCACACACACACACACACACACACACACACACACTCGCACACCAATAAGTGTAACTTTAAAAAATTTTAAAGAAATGTCGCCAAGCTTTGCCTCCCAGAAAGCTCTACCCAAAGCTTTGAGAAAGAACCTACAAGAGGCCGTTGGAGATGGGAAGGACCAGTTCAACCACGCTGAGAAATCGACAGAAGGCAGCTGCAGACTCCAAAAGGTTTCTTATATCTCATTTCCTAAAGTGTATAATAATTAGCCCTTGTAATTGGGTTGGTAGAAAGTTAACTACTGAGTGTGAGTCCTTCAGGGTAGCTTCAGCGGATGAATGTCTGTCAGCTGCTTGATTTATGCCAAGTAATCCACAAGAGAGGGAAAGCCAGGGTGAAGTGGGAGTGCCAGGAACTGCCCACCACGCTTGCCCTCTGGTTTATCGGACTCTAGCTTCACGTCTTTGCTCAGGGCATCCTTGCCGTGACTCTCCTTCCTGGGTCCTTCCTATTGGCCCTTTCAAAAGTTCGCCCTTCCAGACGATCTTCTAAGACCCACTCAGTCGCACCATCTTTCGGTACCGACCTACCCCGCACCCTCAAGACAGCATGGTTAAAGGCCACGTCCTTGACTCAACACAACCAGCTGGCAGAAGCTAACACACGTAGTTCTGGAGACCGCAAGATCAACTTCGGCAATGCCTGCGTCTTAGCTTTCAAAACCATTGGTGTCCAAAAGGAATTTTCTAAGGAAGTACCCAGGCTGAGACTGATGAACTGTAGCTCACTGGGTAAGCTAGAGGAGAATCTGAATCCTCTAGGATGACGCCCTTCCTTTAGCAATGGCCCTAGATAACAGCCATCCTGAGGGCAAAACCAGCAAATTCTTCTTTCTCCGGAGTCACTTCGAAGTGGCCCAGGTCAGATTTTATGATGTGCCAACTTAGTGGAGAAAAAAACATCACCTATAAGTCAGCAAACTGCTTACTCCAGCGGTTCTCTCACCTCCGAGAAGAGTGTTTGGGGTTGCCTTTCTACAAAAAGAAGTCATCTGGGGACTGTAAGCCAGTCTTGAGTTCTTTTTTTTAACCACACACACAAAAATAAATGAATAATTATATCTATCTGTTTGTTTGTTTTGTGTGAGGGGACATACATGTGCCACTGTGTGTGTGTGTGTGTGTGTGTGTGTGTGTGTGTATGTGTGTGTGTCCTGAGAACAGCTTACAGAAGTCAGTTCTCTTTCCACCATGTGGATCTCTGGGATCTAACTCAGGGCCTCAGGCTTAGCAGCAAGCATGCTTACCTACTGAGTCTCACTGGCCCTAGTCCTAAATTCTTTCTGGTCTCTTAGGGAAACATTCTGTTGCCTCACTTTTGAGACCCTCCTCCTCTCCTCTCCTGTCTCTAGTCTTATTAAATTGCTCTGGGAGCCTGTCTTCAGTAGGACTGAGCTTCAGAACTCGTCCATCTCCCAAGGCCTGGGAGCGTTCACTCCAGGGCTGCTCATTTCTCGCAGATGTCATTAGGATGCTCTCAGAGTGTCACAGTTCCTCGTATACACACCAGGCTGAGAGACTCATTTAGCAAAGATCCCTTGACGTATGGACTCTGGGAAGCTTTCTGTGTCGTGAGCTGCATCAACTGGGATTTGACTATCTGCCCTGGTCAAGGCCATGTCCTTTCCCTTTGGTAGCCATAGAAAACTTAACATTCTTCTAACCCCCAATTCACAGAGTGTAACACAGATTGCTGAACAGTCTTATTAATAAAAAAAAAAAACAGAGCCAGATATTGGGGTGAAATCTGAAAGATCAGAGAAACAGAACAAGCCACAGCCACCTCACCTCGCCAACTTCTCATCCGATTCTGTTTCTTCAGACTGGAAGCCTCTGAGTCCTCATCTGAATGGATCTCAGTTGAACTGCTGCTCAAAGCCTCCAGTTCCTGGTCCTCACACCTTATATACTTTTCTGCTCCCTGCCATCACTTCCTGGGATTAAAGGCATGTGTCTTTCTCAAGCAAGACATGAAATCTCAAATTCTAGGATTAAAGGTGTGTGTCACCACTGTCTGGCCTCTATGTCTAATCTAGTGGCTGTTCTGTTCTCTGACCCCAGATAAGTTTGTTAGGGTACACCATATATTGGGGTACACAATATATCACCACAACAGTGGGTTACGTTTCTTTTTCTGACTTGCTTGTCTGATCTGAGTGGGACTTGGATTTCATGACATACAGTGTAAGTTCACACTTTTTACTCTAAAAGAGACACTGAATTGAAAACAGTTTACAAAAGAAATGGACCCCCGGCTTTTCCTCACTTGGTCTCTGTACCCCACTCCTGTGCAGACGGAGGTGTCAGAACAGAACGTTTCTTTAACCCAGGATTAAAACACACACTGTTGCTCTGGCCCAAGGGAAGAGCCACAAGCCGTGGGACTTTCAGAAAGTCAGCGGAGATCACTAAGTAGCAGGCTCAAAATACTAGTTTTCTTTTCAGGTTCCATCTCAAAGTTCTCAGTATCAGCAACAACATACGGATTAATTCATCTAATACTTTATTTTATACATCTAAGTCATTAGCAACTGTTGTACCTAAGCCCAGACCTGAGAAAGCAGGAAGCATCTAAGAAACCATAGGTTTTTTTTCTCTCGTGTGTGTGTGTGTGTGTGTGTGTGTGTGTGTGTGTGTGTTATGCATGCATATATGTATACTCACATATGGGAGTGTACAGACACATGTGTGCTCACATGTGGTATGTACAGGTATATCCATATGCATGTGTGTATGTGTGTTCACAAGTATGGGTGTGCATGCACATGTGTGAGGTATGCAAGCTTGTGAATATGTATTTTTGCATCTAGGAATGTGCATGCACACCTCTGTGTAAGCATATGTGTTCACATGTGGAGGTATAAATGCATTTGCATATGCATATGTACATGTGTTTACAGGTGAGGTGTGTGTTCATATATGTAGCATGCAAACATGTGTGCATATGTTCAAATGTGGATATGCATGCATATGTGTAAGATGTATGTGTGTATTCATGTTCATATGTGTAAGGTGTACATATGTGATACATATGTGTTCATATGTAGGGGTTTGCACATGTATGTATGTATGCATGTAGAGGCCAGATGTTGACATCTGGCATCTTCCTCCATCACTTTCTACTTCATTGACTGGTCCAGGGTCTCTCACTGAAGACAGTTCTCTAGCTCCAGGGATTCTCTGTCTCTCAGGGCTGAGATTATGGGCAGGCAGCTGTGTCTAGCTTTTCGATTCAGTGTTAGTGCTTAAGGGTGTTCTTAGGGGAGATCTAGCTAAACTGGACCTGTTTCCTCAGGTACCAAAGGACATCACCAGTGGGGTGATTTCCCAGGTACCTGTGTTTATTATATATGTAACAATATATTATATATGTATATGTCAACGGTGTCTATCCAAGGTTCTATCTCGGGCTTCGCTGAAGAAGTTCTTCACACACAGGCCAGAATCCCTGGGAACCTTCACATCTCACTTCACCTCTGGTTTTGAAACTGATGTCTCCATGGCACTGTCACCAACCCCAGCAACAGAAGGAACCCTAGGTGCTACCCCTGAACCGAAAGCATGCACATGTCAAAGGCAACGTGAAGGTAAACATCTCTGGGAGTCGCTGCTGCTGTCAGAATGTTTTCAATTTGCAACACAAATTCGTCGGAAGCCTTTCTGCCCAGGAACCGGATGGCCTAGGGAATTGGTAATGAGTCCTGCAGCCTTTCAGGTCTCCGTTACCCCTCTGAATGGAGCTCAGCTAATAGCGAATCACCCGATACTGTTGGAAATCGCTGCAACATGAACCAGACCCTGGATCCCCTCCCAAGCCTGAGACAGTAAAGCAGCCTATGCCTGACAGAAGAACAGCGGCAGACCAGGACTGTGAGCTCAGGGTTGTCCAGGGTCTGAGCTTTCCCCCCCAGAACATTCCAAGGGAAACTTCCACGGAATGTCAGGCCTAGAGAAGTAGGATTCACGTCCACCTTCACATTCCTGAAGGGCCAGGAATTCCAGTCTTGGAATTCTTATTTCTTCCTAATTACTCTCCCGTAAGAGAGTCAACCTACTTTTGCAGCAAATTTCAAAGTGAAATGGCTCTCACTACTTCCCACGTGCTGTGCGGACCTACATCTTTATTAAGAAACAAAAGAAGGTTTGCCATGAGGGCTGTACGAGCAAACCCCAAACAGCAAATCCAGGAGTTTCCAAGATGCGTTTCCGAGTTACGATGTGGTCTGCTGCACTGTAAGAATTTGTAGTCACCCCGGGGAAACCTTCAAGCAAAAACACAGTGCTAATATCACCCGCTTCCCTGCCCGCTCCACTTCCATATTTATATAGCTACTTTTCCTTTACACTCTTCAGTTTATAGTGGCAATAATTTTCCCTCATATATAGTCCAACGAACAACCAATTAACAAATGCCCAGAGCGCTCAGCATTCTTGGCTGTCCAGCCTAGTGGGTCATTAATTTGGCGAAGGAAGGGCTAACAAAGTCATAAACCAGGACTTGAATTTTAGAAGTTGGTTCAATTTTACATTATTAAAAAGGAAAATGTAGTAAAAATAATAAGAGCTTTGCCAAAACTCTACAGCAAAGTCAATTAGTCTCACAAAGAGCACAGAGTCTGCGATGTGAACCTACATTTGGAGCTGCTTAGCCTATTAAAGCAGCTCCAGACAGCATCTCTTGCAAGTCCTATTCCAGGGCTCCCGCTGTGGCCTGAGTAGCACTCCTGCACCATCCTTAACACAAGCCATTGAGAGTCCTTGCTTGGGCCTGCATGTTGAAGATGCATGCACATGCTGCATGGGTGCATTCTTTCATACATACAAACATGCACATCTACCACCGAAAGGTCATATAGCAAATAGAAGCCTTGTGTGACAGCTAGTAAAATGCATGCTGCATTAAGTATAGGCATATAATATACTTTTTGTTTGTTTGTTTGTTTTTGTTTTTCAAGACAGGGTTTCTCTGTGTAGCCCTGGCTGTCCTAGAACTCTCTCTGTGGACCAGGCTGGCCTCAAACTCAGAGATCCACCTGCCTCTGCCTCCTGAGTGCTGGGATTAAAGGTGTGTGCCACCACTGCCCAGCTCATACAATATACTTTGAAGATTTGTTTTTTATAAAGTTTATTTCAATCAGCAAAATGGCAATGTTAACATTACATGCTGTGTTGTATAATACATTGCATTTTCATTTAGATGTCAGCTTTTACCATATCTCAAGTATCTCCCGTGTGTGTGTGTGTGTGTGTGTGTGTGTGTGTGTGTGTGTGTGTGTATGTATGTATGTATGTATGTGTGTGTAGTAACAGACTAAAGTTTTTGTTCATTGCTATATTACTGTGGGCAATAAGTATCTTGTTTTGCTCTTACTAATCAACAGGAAATGATTAAAGGACTAAATGAGATTATTTTCATAGGCTAGTCTCTAAAACAGTTTTCCAATCAACTATGAGAGCTAAATGACAGATTTTCTTAAAAAGGGAAAAAAAGATATATTTCATTAAAAGCTAATGAAATCTTCCAAATTCCTTAAATAAAATGAAACTGAATCTCTTCAGCCCCGTGGCTCCCGTTCTCAGCCTCTGTCCAAACACTAGCTTTCCAGGGAGACTCGGGACTAATTAGCTGCAGTTCTGTCTATATTTTGTTTTTTTCTCCTACACTGAAGAATAGCAGGGGTCAGCCCTGCAGAAAGAAGATTATTAAAACTTTAATAAGCCAAGCCTTTGAACCTTTCCACATTCTTTACCATTTTTCTCACATTTCCAGCCCCGGGCTCTACACGGCGTTAGAGTGCCCACTTGAACTTTGTGCCGGTGGTTTTAGTCACTTGGTATATTTCTTTTTCTTAAGAAAAAAAGAGAGAAAGGGTGAAAGAGAAAGAAAGAATGCTAATTTCATAATCCTTCTAAGCAAAGGAATTCAATTAATTTTAAAACTAAATTTGCAAGATGATTCTTGTCCATTTGTGAGTTGAGCATTCCCAACAGTGCAACTGTTTTCTTCCATCTGCGGGAGGTAAATCGTCAGGCAGCCTAGCAACCGGCCTGCCTAACCATAGCGCTCTTTTCAACATAGCTAAAAGGCTCTCAAAGAGTGAAAGGGGGCTTCACCTTGGAAACTTGAACTCTCGAGGCTGCTACAAAAGAAAGCCCCAAGAGGAAGCGTCTTCTTAACGTTAGCTGCTTGCTGGTTCCCCAAAGAATTTAGGGGGGGTTTGCATATAACAAGAGCAAATAAAATCGCCTTCGGTAGACTTCAGGGTGGCAGTTGTTATTCCATAGACACTTCAGACTCTCAACAGCCAATTACTGTCTTTCTGTTGGTTGGTTTGTTTTCAGTAGAAGAGCTGCAATTATTCAAGGGAAGTATTGCCAAGGAGGAGTTAGAGTTCATGGCACCTTGCAGAAGCCTCCTGTCTACCATGGTGCAGGTGAAAGGTGAACAGGCATGTCACACAGTGCTTTCAGGAAGGCTCCTGGGAGGGGAGGAAGAACCTTCTTGCTTTCCTCTTTCTGCTGAGGAGAGTATTGCTGTGATGGCCGAACTCCGGGAGCCACAGTAGACCTTAAGTCCGAGAGACAAAAGAGATGGCGGACTAAGTAAGCCCTGAGGTAGGAAGCGGGGTGGTGGTGACCACGGAGCTACCTTGCCAGCTGTGGAGGACAAAGCTAGAACTTATTTTATACATAAAAGAGATGTAAAAGATCTTTATTGTTCAACCCGCTGTTATATTGGGTATTTATTTTATGAGATGAAAGTCAGTCCTAAAGTATCACCTAGCTTGTGTTGCTCTGTTTGTAGCGATGCTTGACTAGCTGGGAAAGAGGAAGGTAGCTCTGGCCTGCCCGTCCACGACAGAGACAGCTGATGCTGCCACGGCTCACACTGCTCCGCGGGTCCGAGCTGGGTCTCCACATCAGCCTCTTGAGCATAAACAGTTTGACAGAACACCGGCACATGGCCTTGAAGAATCAAGAACCAAAAGACAGGGGATGGAGAAATGGCTCAGTGGTTAAGAGCACTGACTGCTCCTACAGGGGATCTGGGTTTGGTTCCCAGCACCCACATGATGGCTTACAACCATCCGTCTGTCACTCCAGTTCCAGGGTACCTGATTCACTCTTCTGACTTCCACAGGCATCAGGCACACATGTGATGCATATACATACGTGCAGGCAAACACTCATAGAATAATTAATAAGTAATATATCAATATAATAATATACATTATATACAATGTATAAATAACATTTATATTGTTTATTGATTATGTAGCTTATAGAAAAATAATATTTTATTTAAGGACACTTATAACCCTTAAAAGAAAACAAAATGGCATGAATAAATGTGAAGTATATGTGTGTGCAATTTATACAGCCCTGTGATTCAAGATCTCTGTCCCAGCTCATGACTAAAATGCTAAGAACAAAGAGATTTATATCTCAGTTTAAATTCTCTTGACATATTTTTTTAAAATCAGTTCTAGCAATATTTCCTTCTTTGTCAATTTCATTATATAATATATATTATTCTGTATTATATATTAATATATATTAAGACACTCCAAGCATGGTGGCACAGTCTGATAATCTTAGAACTTGGGAAGGATTGAGAATTCAAGGCCAGCCTGGGCTACATAGTGAGTTTCCTACCAGCCAGGCCTATGAAATAACACACTGTCTCAAAAGAAAATAATGAAATAAAATAAATATAAAATCATCAAGTAATAAAAATAATAAAGTAAAATAAAATATAATAATACAATAAAATCATCCCACATCGTGTCTAAACACATGAACTTTATCCAAGCCACAGAATAGCCACCCTCCCTCCATAGCGCTGTTGTGGCCCGTCCTTCAGCCTTCTAGCAATCTATTAAAATACACTGTTGTAGAATTCATTAAAGCCACTTCTTGACACCACAGTCCCCCTTCCTCCCATCCTTTCCCAAGCCCCTCACATAGTCCACACCCCTGGAGTCTTTCCTGACAACCCTCTTTTGGAGACTCCACAGTCCTCTTCTCTCTCCATGCAGCAAGCCATTAAAGCTAATTTGTTCAGCAGCCGTTATATGTGTGTGTGTGTGTGTGTGTGTGTGTGTGTGTGTGTGTGTGTGTGTGCTGGAAGTCTTTGGGCATTGATACAGCAATGTAGCAAAGCTCATGTCTGCCTAGAACACAACTAAATATGCCCGACAGCCAACTGGAACTCAAGTGGTTGCAAACAAATGGAAAGGTTCAGGTCTTAAAAAACTCTGGCCAAGAAACCGAAGCATCAGTTTCTCGCCATCAGAATCATTGCATGTTCTTGTGCTGTGTCCACGGCCTGGAGCAGACCCATCAGAACCCTCCCCTGGTGACAAGTATGTAGTAAGGCAGCAAGCTGAGCTTGGCACTCCTTCAGACAGACAGCCTGCAGAATAGGTAGGTGTCGCTCAGAACCTACTTCCGTCCCAATCCTCGCCCCTGTGGTGATCTGTTGTGTACCCCAATATATTGTGTACCCTAATAAACTTATCTGGGGATCAGAGGACAGAGCCAGCCACTAGATTAGACATAGAGGCCAGACAGTGGTGGCACACACCCTTAATCCTATCACTCGGGAGGCAGAGATCCATCTGGATCTCTGTGAGTTCAAGGCCACACTGGGAACAGAGCCAGGCAGTGGTGGTGCATACCTTCAGTCCCAGGACTTGAGATCTCATGTCTTTGCTTGGGAAGGACACACACCTTTAATCCCAGGAAGTAATAAGGCAGGACACAGAAAGGTATATAAGGCGTGAGGAAACAGAAAGTCTCACTCTGGAGGCTGAGGAGGCAGTAAGGTGGGGTTGGCTGTGGCTTATTCTGTTTCTCTGATCTTTCAGCTTTCACCCCAATATCTGGCTCTGTTTCTTTTTTTTTATTAAGATCTTTTAAGACTTGTGTTACACACCCCTGCTCTCTTTGCCTTCTACCCTCATTTTCAACATGTCCAGCGGTTGCCAAGATTTGTTTGCTTAGAGGTGCCATAAGTGCCTTGGGCCTGGGCTCAGGTCCTAGGTCAGAATTGTCCCCTGGTCACTCACTGGCCACATTCTTGTGGCGCTGTCTGCCACATTTCCTGACTCTTTACCCCATACTTAGCAGCTCTTCTTACGACACGGGCCTAGTCCCTTCGAAAGACTCAAATAAAGGAAAACCAAAGTCAGCTCAATGTCCGTCTTCATTTCTGGTTTCTCCTTATCCTCCCCTGAGTCATGGAATAGATTTCTGCTGTTTTACTCTTTGTTTGTCCATCCCATGACTTTTAATTTATTCATTCTTCTTCTGCCATATTTCGTGTTTCGTGTTTTATTGGGGTGTATCTTTTCAAATTCTCTCAGTTTCCTGTTCTGTACTTTAAGCTAGTTTCTTAGTGGTCACTACCCCTTGAATCCTAAACTTGGGGTGATCTGTTTTGACTTGATATTACCTCAGTTCCAGTAGCATATGAAAACACTGCCCCGTGGTATTTTCACACATGCTCACGCATTTTTGGTTTATTGACATAAATTCATTTTACACGTGTTATAAATCATGTAGGACACAAGGAGGAAGTCCCAAGGACAGTGTGACACTTCCTTCTTTATTCGTCTGTTTTTCTCCTTCCCCAGGCATCTGAGTCAGCAGCCAGTGGGTTCAGCTCCCCACCGTGTTTCTCTTCTGACAGAACGGCTGTCAACAGGAGCCTTCTGCTTTTGTCCGGGAATCTTGGGATTTCTTTCACTTCTGAAGGGTGGTGGTGTGCACGGTAGTGCCGGTCACAACGCTTCTGCTTTCAACGTTGTTATCGTCTTCTTTGTCTTCTGGCTCCGGGTTTCCAGTGAGAAAATGGTACGGATTTTCCTGAGAATCCCCAGTTTGTAGAAACTTGCCACTCTGTTGCTGCTTTAAAGGGTATATATAAAATCTACAGATTTCAATACGGACATGGAATTTTTATGAGGTGATATCTTTGACAAATCAGCCCCCAAGCTGCTTTTTCTTATTTTCTTTTGAGACAGGGTCTCACTCTGTAGCCCAAGCTGGACCTGAACTTCTGATAATCTTCCTGTCTCAAGCTCTTGAGTGCTGAAACTACAGGCCTGCAACATCATACCCAGCTACTGTCCCCCAGTAATAGTGATAGTCCTTCAAAGTCTCTGTTCCACCACCCACATCAGCAGAAGAAACTTTCTCCTTAGCATCCTTCTCCCCAAACTTTTGTGTCTGTTTGTGTGCATCGAATCTTTTGTCCTTCGCTCCACCAGACTACAAATAGCGTGCCTCATTCAACAGGAACTGGTGCTAGGAAACCATTTCTTTTAAAGCTATGGCTTTAAAAGAAAAAGGTGAGCCGTGGGAATACGAGTGGGGGTGCAACTATCTGCTCCATATAACTCAGGGGACTGCCAAAAGACAAAAGACACACCAGGAACTGACCTGTGAGTTACTCAGTAGAGGGTGTGCCCAGCACAGATGAAGCTCTGGGTTTGATTCCTGTATGCTGAAAACACACACACACACACACACACACACACACACACACACACACACACACAAATAAATAAATAAATAAATAAATAAATAAATAAATAAATAAATGCAAAAAAAAAAAAACCATTAAGCCAGGCATGGTGGTGCACACCTTTAATCCCAGCACTCAAAAAGAGAGAGAGAAGAGTGTGGGAGAAGAGAGGGAGAGAGGGAGAGGAAGAGGAGGAAGAGCCGATGGCAACAGTATATAGAGTTAGACATGGACTCTATGAGCCAGAAGCATAGCTAAGACCTTTCTGTTGGGCAGTCCTACTGTGTGCTCCAAGGAGCCATAGTCTAACAGGATGAACACAGCAAGTACTGGTGGAAACTGACAAACGTTCATGACCAGATCAGGTTAGAAGTGTTAGTGATTTCAGCTTAGGATTTAAAAAAAAAAAAAAAATTACATGATATATTTGAGTTAACCTAAATTACAACCAATTCCCTTTTATCTACAAAGGCCAGGAAATGAAATGCCCTGCTTAAATAAATGTCACATACATAAATGTCACAAAATTGAAAAGTAGTAACTGGGCCAGATATGGCTCAGGGAGTAAAGGCCCTGCCCACCAAGTCTGGTGACCTGAATTTATTCTCCAGGACCCACTTGGTGGAAGCAGCAAACGAACTCTTAAAATTTGTCCTCTGCCCTCCACGTGTGCACTGTGATGTGCTCACATCTTCAAAGCAAATAAATAAATAATTGCTTTTAAAAGTAGTGAACAAAAGTTGCGGGGCCTCTCCTGAACCCTTCCTCATAGTGTTCCCGAGTCTTCGACTGTCTTTGCCTTTCTTGAGCATATATCTATAGAGGTTTTTTTTTTTTCTCCTAAGATTTATATATATATTCATGTCTGTCTATTTATGATTTGTGTACATAAGTATAGTTGCATTTCCAGGCCAGGAGAAGATGTTGGGTTCCCTGGAGCTAGAGTTCCATGGGTGCTAGGAACTTAACTGGAACTTAACTTTCCAGGTCCCCTGGAAGAGCAGCAAAGGCTCTTAACCACGGAGCCATCTCTCCAGGCCCGCAAAGTTTTTTTGAAAGAGTTAACTTTTGACTCTCCACCAGTCATATCATTTCATGATACTATTCCAGACATGTGGATTTTGTTTACAGACAAAATAAGGGTATTTGTAGATACAAAACATTCTGGGTCATTCCAGGATTTTAGCTACAGAGATGAAGAAACATTTCTACATCAGACATGGGAGTGAACAATCGTAAGAATCTCCAGTTCCTCAATACTTCCCAGCATGTGGACCTCCCCAGACAAGCACATCCATCTTCACCTGTCAACAAACCTGGCTCATCCTGCAAAGAAGCCATGGGTCTTTCCAGCACAAATTCTAGTTGGCTTTTTAAGCTTCATTGACATAAAGATGACACTTCGAGCTTTAGTAAGGCTATCCAATTTATCATTATAACTTCTAGCCAAGCATTTGTCAACCCTGTATCCATTTGAACAAAAACCACATGTACTTAGAAGATGTTAGCCTCCAGGGTGTGGACACACACAGACAGCTTGAGGGTCACCATAAGAACAGTGTCTCAGCTAGAATACTATTGATGGAATAAACATCAAGACCAAAAGCAACTTGGGAAGGAAAGCGTTGATCTGGCTTCCATATCCTGGAGGTAAGAATTAAAGTAGAAGCATGGAGGAAAACTGATCCTCGTAGCTTGATCAGCCCGATTTCTTATACCATCCCAGACAACCTGCCCAGGGGTGGCATCACCTACAGCTGGACAGGGCACTCCCCTATTGGTTAGTAATATAGAAAATATCCTCACAGACCTGCTAGCAGGTCATTGGATGGAGGCATTTTCTCCATCAAGGCTCCCTCCTCCCATCTGACTCTGGCTTGTGTCTAGTAGACAAAAAAACTAGCCAGGACAACCCAGATCCTGCCCTGGGAACAACCAACGTAAAGGTGTTCAGAACCAGGGCTTGCTTCTGCCTTGTGTCTTGGAAGCGCTCAAGTCCAGGTAGAAACAAAGGAGGTTGTAACAGGATCTAAGCTCCCATGTGATAGTAGCCCATCTCCGCTCTTGTATGCCAGCTCTCTTTCTGTCCTTAAAATTTTATTTTAATAAAATTCTAACTGTATGGTTCAGCTGGAAGCAAGGATGGGTAAAAATATCAAAATAAAATTATAGGCTGGAGGTGGTGGCACACACCTTTAATCCCAGCACTCGGGAGGCAGAGGCAGGCAGATCTCTGTTGAGTTCAAGGCCAGCCTGGTCTACAGAGTGAGATCCAGGACAGGCACCAAAACAACACAGAGAAACCCTGTCTCGAAACACCACCCCCCCCCCAAAAAAAAAAAAGAAGTCTTGCTTGCTTGTATACTCACGGTCCTCCCTGTACACCTGAAAGCATGGTAGAGGAATCTGCTCTTGTTCCCTAATTCTACCAGGCCACACTCCAGTGTGTCTTCTGGTTCCCTTCGATTCTCTGGCTTTCAGAACCAGATAGCTAATTGCCTTTCCTGATAGAGAGCCAAGCCCCAGTCACCCTCCACCCCTCTGGTGGAGGACAAACCGTGAGGTCCCTCATCGTGTTGGATGACAGGAATATGTCTGTCTAGCTACTGCTTTACAGTAGACTACAAGCATTGCCCATACACTTGAGTAATCACCTGATTTGCATCAGTATCACAGTACCAAGTCCTAGAAAAGAGGCTTTCTGAAGTCCTTCCTCTGGACAAGCAGCCTGTGTTAGTCCAAGGCCTCCACTTCACATCCTTGTTTGCCCCTCACTGGGTTCTGTCTGCAGCCACTGCTGTTGGAACTAGTTCTCTGACCAGCTGGTACAACTTCACTGTACCCACCCTGGGGTCCTCACTTCCAGCCCTGGCACGGTGTTTGACACACTGGGATCAGGTGGGTGTCCTCACATGAAAGTGCCATCCCATGTAAGCAGCCCTTTGAGTCATAGATAACATATCCTGTCTTTCTCCCTTGAGCTGATGACCCCAATCACATGGGGAGTCCCAAAGGCAGTCACTGAAGCTGTGCTCAGTTCAGCAGTGCGGCTTTGAATTGACTCCCATGCCTTCCCCGAGGCTTAACTCCTTCCCTTCATGCTGCCTCGGGTCATCCTCCACAGAAACATACGCGCTCTCCAGCCTGGATTCCACCGCCAGATCTGTTCGTGTGAGGATTCAAGCGAGGATGAGAATCTTTAAGCAGTCTTCATATCTCTTGAGTTTTCATTTCCATATATTCTGAGCCAGTCAGGGGCAGGGTATGCAGACTGGGTCCAATCATGATCCTTGTGCAACAAAAATGTCATTCCCAAGAGCACAGAAAAGAATAATCCTGGTTTTGTGGATGGAAAGGAAGAAAAAGAAAAGGAATAAAAGATTAAAGGAAGGAAAAAGAGGAGAAAGAAGGCAAAGATGTGGAGAATAGGAAGGATGGGAGGAAACAGGGATGGGGAGGGGAGAGAAAGAAAGGGAGGGAGAGGGAAAAGGGAAAGGAAGAGAGAAGGGGGAGGAAAGGGATGGGGGTTGGGAGGAGGAAAACAATCTGTACCTGTTCTTACTCCTCCCCCTAGGCTTCCACCTGATGGACCATCTGCTGCGTGGCACGCCATCCTGACTCATCTTCTATGTGCATCTCCATCTCCCTGTGCATCCATCTATACATTGTAGGCTGACTCTGTTTCAACATTTAATTTCTCTTGTCCACTTGTGACTGAGTAGGATGTATAACACACTCAAGTTCTTGTCTTCAATAGGCGAAGCAATGTGCACTTAATAAACTCTAACTTATCCCCAGTATGATAAGCAAATGCTGCATGAACTTTTGCAAACTTCACATATTTAAGTGATGGAAACATAAACTTGGGTAATCTTCTCAAATACCAGCTTTATCACATCATTTGCCTAAATAACAAAGAACAGTTCCCCCTGCCATCATTTCAAATCTTTAGCCTCTCCCTTTCATTTTGGCTTTCGTTAATCTTTAGTTGAGCATCTCCTGGGAGTAATATCCAGGCTTTCCATCTTTCTCCTCTTTCTGGGGTCTTCTCCAGCTATACCCGCCTCTGGATAAGAGCTTTCATTGCTGTTTCACACGTTAAGTGAATATTCAACCCTCGGCAGTTCCCCAGACACACTTCAAATCCATCTGATCACACCTTACGTAGTTCATTTCAACTGTGGCACCCCAGAGGTGGGGTGCAGCTCAGTGGTGAAACACTAGCTTCATATGCCTCAAATTCATAATCCAAGCCCTTAAAAAAGGAAAAGAAAGAAGAAGTAGACAACATAGAAGGAAAGGTGTGGGAGCCAGGGCAGGTGGCCCTGGGTATGTAATCCCAGCTATTTGGGAGTCTGAGATTAGAGATTTGGGTTCTTGAATACAGAGTAAGATCAAGGCCAGCCTGGGTCACTTAGTAAGACCCTGACTCAAAGCTTTAAAAAGCAAGGGGTGTAGTATATAGCTTAGTGGTAGAGGCTTGCCTAACGTGTACCAGGCCTGGGTTTAATCTCCAATAAAGGAAAGAAGGAAGGGGTGGAAAGGTGGAGGAGAGGAAAGGAGGAAGGGAAAGAGGGAAGGAAAGACGGAGAGGAAGAGAGAATGGATAGGAAAGGGAAGAGGAGGGGAGGGGAGGGTGGAAAGGGAAGTGGGTGTGAGGAAGTTGGTTATCACGAGACAGCCATAATCTGCCATGCTGGCCTCTCTGCTAGCCCGAGTCTCCGGTGATGTGACTTTGTCTTCTTCTAACAGGGAGGTAGACACCCAGACACTCTGGAACAGAGAGATTTCCTTTCTCCCTGTAAGTATTTCTTACCGAAGTGCGAATCTGGGAGCTCCTCTTGTGTCTGCAGTTCCCCAATCAGCTCACAACAACCCTTATGTCACAGGGATGTATTCCAGAGTGGCGTCTTCTCATCTCCTGCTCCAATATGTGGAAGCCAGCTCATCACTGGAGACTGGAAGTCTGCTCTTGCTGTATTTCCTCCCTTTCTTCCCAACTTCATTCACCTGCTGGTGTATTTCCAGGGGATTACAAATGACGTCAGTGTTTGACAGCCAGGGGAACTTAGCTGGGGGACCTGTCCGGGCCTGACCAGCTCTTACAGTCCAGGTTCCTTCTAGTCACTGTAGCTCTGCACTCTCCTCACCCCTTGTCCTGGCTGCCCCTGAGATCTCCAATGACAGTCCAGGCAGCTTAGAACCCAGCCAACTGGCGGCTTTGTCTAGGGAGTGAAAGGAAAAGGGGTCGTCTTCTAACTGCTTCATCAAGTATCAATGTTGTCTTCTGAAACCTTGAAAACCTTGGAAGCAGAAATACAACTGACAAGTGGCACTGCCCTGTGTAAGCCACCTTTGCGGCCCCATGGGGAAAACGGTGCTGTCACAGAGCTTGGTTCCCAAGGCCCCTCCCTCGTCTTTCCCAAATGCTGCAGCAGCGCATGCGCCTCCATTCTGCCAAAAAAATTTCCCTGCACCCTCTCTACCCACCTTAAAATCTTCCCCAGCATAGCAGCTTCTTGTATAATATTAGAGAGACCAGCCTTAATATTATACACCCCAGGGGCTCAGGGGAGAGAACTACCAACAGCGAGGACTATTTTTGGGAAATAGAATCTCAGCACACCAAACTCTATAGTCCACTTGCTTTAGTTCCTCTGGCATAACATCCTACATGCACAGCTTCAGTTCTGTTCTTGTGCCTAGCTCCTTTCTTGCCTGATTTGTCTCTATATTTATCCACTGCTCCCTCTAAGTTCTATCTTAATTTTCTCATTTTAATTCTGCCTCATCTAGGTCCTTTTCACCTTGTTCTTACCCAGCTAGGACTTCCCCTTCTGACTCTTCCTCATTTTCCATGTCCTCTACACATACTCTCTGGTCAAAATCCTCCTTATACCTCTCTGTTCTCTGTCTCTAAGTTCTTCACCTTCCTCCTAAGTCTCCCAGGAATCCAGTTATAAACCCAAGCAATAGCAAGCTCCTGGTCAAGCAAGGTCACCAGGCTTGAATTCTATAGGGTCATAAAGGCAGGTAAGAATTTTCCTCAGGCAGTGACCACCAGACTTCCAGGGTCAAAGGGAGGGGTGATAAGAATCATATAGAAGGGCAGTAATTGTTAATTATCATTTGCAACTCAAAAGGGAAATGACTAATGAATTAACTAAAGGCTAAATTCGGGTAATATCTAAGAAGAGGGATCTTATGTGCTCAACTATAATCTTAAACGTGATTGGTAGAAAATGTTAAGAATCTATAAGTTGCTAGGTTAATGGGAGAAAATAAAACTGCCTTCTTTTTTCCTGTGGCTCCTATCTGTCCAAGCTATCTGCCGTTTTTTATGCAGGGTGGGGGAAGGTGTGCTCGGTCTCTAGGCAACCTGTGTACAGCTAGATGCCTCTGGTGATAGTTAAAGGGAGATCCGGAACTAGAGGTAAGATTTGGGAAAGGAGGAAGTTAAGCTTAATTGGCACATCCGCCAGGCCTTCTCAAACAGGTAGTCTGGACACTTAAGTCTGTTCTTAGAGAATACAGAGGTATCTCTGATAAGGCACTTTTCTCCGTCTGGGGATGGTCCTGGCTGGATGCTGCCAATGGTGATAATTACAGGGAGGCTTGAACTGGGGTTCTGGCTGTGCATAGCTGTCAGTGCACAGGTTATCTAAATATTCCTTTAGTAGAGGGGAAATGGTGCCCAATAAATGATGGAAAAAGTACAATAGCACACAAGAAACTCACAGCAGGAAACGGCTGATAATCAAAGCCAATATCACCAAGGCTCCTTGAGCCTCAGTTTGACCTCTGGAAGGCCCTTGGCTTCTTCCAGGTATTAGCTTTGTCATAATCAGCTGAAATCCTCTTTGTATATTCTTGCCACTTGCAGCAGCAGCTGGTCTTGGTTTGCTAAAAAGATAGTCACCGTGCTTCTCATTCACAATGGTCTCATCTCATGACAAAGTTAGCGCCTTTGATTGACACCTGCCTGTTTCCCCCATTCTGCTCTCTGCTTCTGAGTTTGGAGTCCTAGTTAGCTTTAACTGTCAGATTAACACAGCCTACAGTCTCCTGAGAAAGGAGTCTCAGTTGAGGGATTTCCCAGATGATTGGCCTGTGGGTAATTTATACAGAAAAGTCCAGCCCACTGTGGGTGGCATCATTCCCTGGACAAATGCTCATGGGTTGTATAAGAAAGCTGGATAACATGATCCTACAAACGAGCCAACAAGCAGTGTTCCTCAATGGCTTCTGCTTCAAGTTCTTGCTTGAATTCCCTGACGTCCCTCAGTGATGTACTGTAATCTGCTCACAGTGTTCGTTAAAGCAACAGAGTGGAGCTAGAACAGGAGCTGTTTACCAAGCACAAACAGCACTCTCTGTATCCGGCCACCCACTGATGGGATGCTTCAACTTCAGCGGTCCCCTGGCATTTCTCAGGTAGGAAAGGTCAGTACAGTGGCCCTTCTTCACCATCTCTGCTAGGTCTGCTGGTTGCCGTCAGTTCTTGTCTTTCTGCTCCTTGTTGAGACAGTTGGGAACACCTGCAGGGGGCTAGAGCAATCAGATGGTAGGAAAGGGCCCCACAGGAACCAAACTTATTTTGTGCTTTTACAGCAAAGCCAAACAGGGGCGTAAGTGGAGAACTGGCGCTCACACACAGAACTAGAGTGGAAAACACAGCGTCCGTCTGCAAACATGTCCAACAAGCGGAGGAACAAGCAATGGGCCCTTCTGAAAGCCCACCTCACCCTAGCAGGCCAAGCTGGCCATTGAGGTGTCTGCACCTGAGCTGCTACTGATCTCTATAAGCGCAAATCACTGATGTGCCTGGAGACCCAGAAGGAATCTTCTGGAGGAAAATTTTCCTACCTTAGCCATCCCCTCTTCTTTTGTTCAAGAAGCCAGTGGGATGGATTTGGAGTGTGTGTGTGTGTGTGTGTGTGTGTGTGTGTGTGTGTGTGTGTGTATTCTATCAGGAGCAATGGCTCCCTTGGAGTCCAATTTAATGTGATGCCAGCCCAGTCCAGCCTTCTTCCAATCTTTTCTTTCTTTCACACAGGACTTAGATCATTCAATGGATATGTTCCTCATCTGTCCTTTTTTTAAATTTCTCTTTTTTTACTAGAATATTCTTTCTGGGTGAGGGGAGAGGGAACAGAAACAAAGTCTGTCTTGTTTGCTGTGTTCCTAACCCTGGAATCACTTCTGGTGTATTTTAGGAACCCAGATAGTAACTGCTTGTGCGTAGCTCAGGGTTATGTTTGTATAATTCATGGGTTCAATTCTCAGCATAGATATATATACTCTATATATGTGATATATACATGTGTCAATGTATGTGCATGTATGTGCACATATATTTATCTTATATGTATACACACATCTGTGTAAAATAAAGTAAATGAATGAATGAGTGATGCTTGAAGTAAGGACACCTCTGTGACAAGTATCTAGACATGTAAAGCATCTAAGCACACCGTCATTGGGCTTTCTCCATATTCCCTCCCCCACTTAAGCAAGGATGATTCAGATGGACCCAAGTCCTTCTCGCTTTGTGGGAGGAGCCTGGAGATTCTGACATCAGAGTGGCATGGACACACACACACACACACACACACACACACACACACACACAGTGCCCAAGGCAGCCACAGAAGCAATGGTACCGTACTAGTGGCCAGCTTCAGCATCAATCTGCCTTCACACCCAGGGCTGTGGCATTGACTTACCTCAGGGGATGTATCTGAGTGCTAGCGCTTCTGATGAGCCTCAAAGGTGACCAGGATGGTGGTGAGTATGCATGTACACTCCCCTGAGGCTCCTTGTACAGAAGGACTTGGAGTCCCAGAATGTGTGGCTCAGAAGCCACAAAAAAGCACCCACCAAGCTGCTGACTGGGGAGACTCTGGATTCCCACTATTGAGGGCAAATGGGTTTCCAGAGTTATATTCAGGCTGCCACGGGAAAGAAAATAATTTTACCCTAAACTGTGAATGTACTTTATAAACTTTATTAGTGTCTAGTAAATAAAACTCAATAAACATAGTTGCTTTTTTTTTACCCAAATATGTCTGAAACCTCCCATCCTGGAGTCTCCTATTCCACTGTGGACACACGCAGCATGCACACATCCCTCTTGCTGGCTGTGGACTGCATGCAGCATGCACACATCCCTCTTGCTGCTGAGTAATTAAAGACCACAGTGTAGTTTCATGTTATTGATTATGTCACAATCTCTCATAGACTAGGGAAATGTGGACAAAAGGACAGGCACATTTTGATTTCCACTTGACTATTAACTTTGAACTGTCTTTATAATCTGATATGAAATGGGATCTGGGGCTGGAGATGTGGGTCTATAGTAGAAAGTTCGCCTAGCACGTATGAGGCCTTGGTGAACACAACATACACACACACACACACACACACACACACACACACACTCACACACATGTACACACACACACAGACACACGCACGTACACACAGAGTCTTTATGGCTATCAGGAATGGAATCATCTATGTCTTGTTACCCACACTCAGTTCTAAACAGCTTAGAAAGAGACCTTGCTTTTACTATTCAGTGAAGTTTCTCTTCAGGACTTGACAATGGGCTTGATCGACAGCAAGAGACTTAACCACTGACTGGTGCCCTGCATTTCCTTGGCACCTAAAGCAGGACTGACTTCCCTTGGAAGTCTGGAAATCTGTCCTCAGACAGTTCCTGCCAACAAAGCCCTGCCAGGGGCGCAGGGCACAGGGGCTGCATTCTTGCCACAGGATGATCATTCCTGTGTTGTGGTTTCCATCCAGTGACTCGGATGCCAAATACCCCTCTGACCCCTTCCCATCAGTAATTTGTCTGCCTCCATCTGGCCAACTCCCCCACCAGAAGATGTTTTAAACACAGCAACAGAAAAGCCAGAGCAAAGCAGAGTTTAAACAAGCCCTTGCCTTTAAGGAGACTCTCCCATGGATGAACACAAGGAGTCTGGAAGGGTTTTAATCTGCGGCTTTTCAAAGTCCCTTCAAGCATTTGGTTTCACTCTCTGGCTCCCCAGCATCACTGAACTCTGAAAAAGGATGGAAGCCAGAGGCCCGCCTCTCTCTTCCAGCTCCATCCCTAGAAGCAAGCTGGCACACCCTGGCTGGAAAGCTGTATGCTAATGGCCCAGCTATCACCCCCACTATGAAATGCACTGTGCTCTTCCGAAGAGAAACTCCAGCAAACTGGAAGGAAGTGGCATTTAGAGGCCTCGGGCCAGCAGCTCTCCCGAGACAACGACCTCTCACAAACCGACCACACCATGTTGTTTCCTTCCTACTTTTTGGCAAGAGAGGCTTTAAGAAAAGTGACTTATTGTTGCCTAACAGGATTAAATTCTTAACTGAAGCATTTTCATCTAATCTATCCACTACTGTCTAATCCCCTGAGTCAGAATGTAAGGAAAAGTTTCTATTTTGACTCAAAGACCACATTCTTAGGCCTTCCCCACCCTGGCACTCCCTACACTGTCCTTGCTGAACGTTGCAACCCTTGCAATAACCCCCAAGTGGGGGGTGGGGATGGGGGTGGGGGACATGGGAAAATAATCTCAACAGCACCTTCTCTCTCCCCGAGGCCACTTCTTAGTCTGTTACCCAACCTTAAGCCTTGACAACAGAGACGTTCCTCTCCAGAACTCCAGAAGAAAATGTGTCTCCTGGCCCAGTGGCATGGCTCAGCCGGGAAGGCCTTTTCATCTGAACCTAAGGACCAAGACACACATGTAGTGACAGGGAGTGCTGACTCCTAAGCTTTTCTTCCACTGGTCACACAAAAGCTGTGGCATTCATGCATGTGCCCACACTCACACTAAAGAAATAAAGAACAGTGAAAAAATTAGACCACCCACCCCTCAGAGAAGAGCTCAGTGCCAGGGTATGTACTTAGTATGCACATGGCTGTGGGCTCCATCCCAGGCCCTGAATATAAATATAAGAATCATGATGATAGCCACCCACAGCTGTTCCCATTCCTGTGCATGAAGGTGCCTCATACGCGGCAGTTAACTCTACAGATGCAAGGTATGACTGGTTGCCATTCTGAGCACCACTCTTGATGAAAGTCTACATTGGCCCCTGTTCCTAGTTGTAAACACGGATTATTAGTAGAATGCCATCTTTGGCAAATCACACCCATTCCCACAAAGTCTTCTTATTGCTGGTCCCAGGAACAATCCTCCTGGCCTATTTTTTTAAAAAAAAAATTTCATGTCATTTCATCCAGGGTTATCTGGGGGTTTTCTGTCTGGCAGGTGTTGTTGCTATGTTGCCAGAAGACTTAGATTAGTCGGTTAGGTAATGTTGCCTGGAAGTGTTTTCCTAACACAATAGGAATTTGCAGAATTTGCTAGAAAGATCCTCATGGATATGTGACCTGACAGGACTCCTCCCTCTGACGTGTGACCATCACAGAGCCCTTTAATTGAGGAGCATTGTAGAGACCCACTGACTTGTTAGAACTTCAGAAGCCTTAGCAGCAACTAAGTTTGACTTCTCTGTGCTGTGTGACATGGTCCTCGGTTCTCAGGGCATTTTATGGCAGCGCTGTGCTTAGCCTCGGGTGGAAGTACACAGACATGTGAGGGTTTAGCAGCAGCTTTTCACTCAGACACTTCTGTTTCTTGAGAACCAGACCAGATAAGGTGACAGATTGCCTTTGGGTAGAAGGCCTGGTGAAACCCTGACACACCGGGTGGCCAGAGGCCAGAGTTCCTTTGTATCGCAAGGCCTGAGTGTGAGGCCTGCATGTTCCTCCCCTCTGCCCTCCTGACCTCCTAAGTACTGGTTGGCTCAAAGAATGTTCTGGCTGACCTGTGGGTAAATTTAGCAGAGCACCAGAGGCATAATGCTTCAGGCACACTCATCATCTGCTGTCTCCCAAATCAGATAGACAGACTTCCAAGCTGATTTGTAGGGAGGAGTTTGCAGATTCTGGTGAAACAGGTGGAAAGATGTCCTCTCGGGTCTCTAGAGCCGTGGTTCTCAGCCTTCCTAATGTTGTGACCCTTCAATACAGTTCCTCATGTTGTAGTGACCCCCAACCATAAAATTAGTATGAGTCTTGGTAGTGTTGTGAATTGCAGTGTAAGTATCTGTGTTTTCCCAAGGTCTTAGGCGATTCTGTGGAAGGATCGCTCAACCCCCAGGTTGGGAAATAATGCTCTATTGGAAATGGTGTGTCCGCCAGGGAAAATCACGCACTTTCTCCTCTCCTGATCCCTAAGTGGAACAGCTTTCCTCAACTGCTCTCATTAAATTATCACATCCTGTGACTTCCAATTTTTTCTTTCTTCCTTTTTCAATTTAATTTAATTTTTTAATTTTGTACTAGGGATCAAAGCCAGGGCCTCATACAAAGTGCTGGCCACTTCCCATGGGTTTATTCCAGTTATGTTTTATTCCAATTATAACTTTTTTTTTTTTGAGACAGGATTTCTCAGTGTAGGCCTGGCTGTCCTCGAACTCAGAAATCCACCTGCCTCTGCCTCCCGAGTGCTGGTATTAAAGGTGCACACCACCATCGCCTGACCCGATAATGACTTTTATGAAAGGTGAATAAGTGAGAAAATATTGTCTGGGAAGATGCTGTTTTCCAAGACAAGCTGTCGGACTGTCCTTTCCCAGGTCAGTAGCATTGTTCTGTTAGGCCTGGAGGAAATGCCCTGCAGGCATGCACCATGGGTTACAATATTTAGCCTCTCTGTGTTTTCTATCTGGTGTTCCTGGAGCCAAGACTCCTCCCTTTGATCATCCATTTTCCCTTAACTCTGGGTGACTCTAAATTTCCTTAGTCAAAGCTGGAAATTTTGCAGACCTGAGTCTGTTCAGCCCAGTCCGTCCCCAAGCCTGTCTTTGTGGGTCTGGAAATCAGAGATGAGAAGCACCAGGGCTCTGCTCAGTACCTTGTACCCTGCAGCAGGTGCTGGACTCCATATGTGTCCTTCATCTGTGTGACCCAAGGCATGTTCTACTTTGTAGGACACATAAAATCACTAATCCTTACATCTTTTAATGGTATAAAGTATAAAACCCACAGACTATTAATGCCAGATTCTTGCTTATTGTTTCAACATTTCTGAAATCATGTAATGAAGGTTTTCCAAATACCTCTCTACTAACATGCCACCCTAGGATAGGAGGAGCGGATCGTTCTCCATTTATAATATGTGGCACAAGAAAAATATTTTTCTTTCAGAATGAGAGCCGGTGACAATTGTCCCCAGTGCCCGTTTTGACGGCCGAGTCTGCGGCCCGTTCCTCATCTCCCTTGCTGCCACTGTTTCCCACTCACTACCCTCCCGAGATGCACCCCCCAGACACTTGTTCTGGATCTTTTATTATGGAGTTCTTTGTGTCTTTATGAAAGAAAGATCTCAAATGCTGAGGGAATGCCTAAGTAAGGAAGGAGGCAGGGATCACAGTTCCCTTTAAAATCTTGGATCAGGGGAAGTAGCTGGCTTCATGGTCAAGAACATTTGCTGATCTTCCACAGTTCCAGAGTGGTCGTCCCAATATCCATGTCCAGGGGCTCACAATTGCCTGTAACTCCAGCTCCAAGGGATCTGACACCCTCTTCTCACCTCTACACATATGAGATGTATACACACACACATACACACACACACACACACACACACACACACACACACACACACACACACACAAATGCAAATGGGGGAACATATACATAGAAATAAAATATATATTTAAAAAATAAAAATAAAAATACCCCAAGAACCTTAGACTATCTAACGAACAAACAAAAAAAAATCAACCCCAGGCCTGAGAAGCCCTCTTTTGAGTTGATGATCAAGGCTGTCCAAGAGACTCCCAAAACATTATAGGCCATTGTTGCTGCTCATGGTTGCCTCCCAGAAGTAGAAGTCAAGCCATGCACTTCAGATACAGGACCCAAAGGACTTGAGCTGTATCTGACCTGGAAGCCTTCTTTTGAAGACTAGATTTCATGGTACCAGAAGGTGCCATGAAAGCATCCAAGAGAGGAAAACAGCCAACCATCCTATAACAACCAGCATCACAGAAGACCCTAACGATATAGCAGTGGTACATATACCTTAGCAGCAACCAACCACTCTCTAATTGGACACAGGCCTGCTCAACAAGAGGGAAACTATGCCTGATCCTGGAAACCTGGCTGACGACCCAGAGCTCGTGAAAGTCATGGAACTTGGAGAAGAACCTGCAACTACCACTTTATTAAATCAGTATAATTCCTAACTACATTGTAAACATTTATCCTTATACCCCCAGATAAGTGTGGTCCTCACCCCTCATCAAAGAAACTTCTCTCTGCAACAGATGGAGACCATTACAGAAAACCACAACCAATCCAAACATAGAGAACAAGAGATAATGTGGTACCCAGTCCCGAGTATTACATGTACAGCACTATTTCTCTATCTAAGGTTCAGGGATGACTGTGGGAGAGGGAGCAGAAAAGACTATAAGAAAAACAAGAAGTCTGCTGTAAGATTGTGCCTCCTAGAAGTGTCAGAGAAGCTGTACCCATGAAACCTTCACAGCATGGCTGCCTAAACAAGGCCTGAGCGTGATGATAACACTAACGGACATAATAACACAAAAGAGGGAGATCTCCTGGGACCTCAACCACAGACAAAGGAAGAACTATGGGCAACTTGGGAATGCTGCAAACAGGAGAAGTGGTCTTCCCCAGGGAAGAGTCCTCCAATCCAATACCAAGTTGTCAGCTCTGAGATCATACGTACGCAAGCAACATTAAATGAACTGAACAGACTGTATTTATGTATTTAGAAGTGTGTGTGTGTGTGTGTGTGTGTGTGTGTGTGTGTGTGTGTGTGATAGAAATTAAAGTAAAAGAGGCCTTGAATTTGAAAGATAGCAAGAGGGGTACGTAGGAAATGTTGGAGGGAGGAAAAGGAAATGGGAAATGATTTAATTATGATTTTTAAAAATGGAACTAAAAAATACACAAATAAAAATAAAATCTGCAGGATCCCAATGTATGGTTCAGTGGCAGAACCCAAACTTAACATGCTCTCAGCCCCGAATCCAGTCTCTAGCACTGAAAAACCACAGAGGGAAAGGTGGGGAAAATCAGAGAGAGGCTTCATTAGAAGGCACAACTGCTCCTTGCAAAGCACAGTACCACCTAGATACCCAAACAGTACTTCATAGGGGAGGAAAATGAGAATACAAATTAATTCAAATGTGCTACAGAGAGTATGTTGTATCTTCTGCATAGACTACATCAATCATTTAGACTTTATGTCAACTAGGTCAAAAATTCCTCTGAGGATATAACTCAGTGGTAGAGTGCTGGCCTAATATGCTCAAGGCCCTAGGATCGATCTTCACTTAGGATCAGCACCACACACACACACACACACACACACACACACACACACACACACCTTCTTAATTATAATAGCAACAATAACATATGGACATGCTTTCCACAGGGAAAAATTAATTTCCAAACATCAAAGGGAGACCTTCTAATTGTAGAAATGTGGCCAAGTTAATCAACTTGGAAAATTAATTTAATGGCCAGATTGTATTGACTTTGTCTGTTATCCCCTCTCCATAACAAGTTCAAAATATTAAAGATTTTGCAAATAAGAACCCATCTAGCCCGTTGGTCATCTCAAAGTAAGGAGTCTCTTTCAAGCTGTCTGAGAAAGGGTGACCTAGAAGCTCTGAAAACTCACCCTCTATTTTGACAAGAAATCCCAAGGTCATTTGGTCTGGGACAAAAGAAAAGAAAGGATCCTTTTTAATTAAGAAATCAATTTTGCCAAAGCAAAATGCTTTTGGTCTAAGTTCTGAGTCCCTAGGAGACAGGAGGAAAGCTGCCACAGCTGAGCTGTGTTTAGTAAGGTCTCCCAGGAGGGCTGTTCTGAAACCCCCAGAAGAGGCACCCTGCAAAAATGAACACTGACCTGGGGGGGGGAGGACACCTCTATAGACCAAGGAAGGCCACCCCATACTCCGGAAACCGCGGAGCCAAGGCACGTGGTCACCCAAGCACATTATAACCAGCTCTAGCCGGGCACGGCGGCGGGGACCGAGCTGATGCACTCCTGGAAGGCAGGCCTGCTCGTGGAGTGGGTCATTTTTCAGAGGGACTTCTCTTGGCCCAGGTTTCTTCTTTGATTTACCAGGCAATGGGGGTGTGAACAGAGCACAAGGCATCAGGGGGTGACGGGGAGCTTTCCAGGACAGACAAAGCCCAGCGCATGTCACGGAGTCTTGGCGACAGGGCTATTTCGAGGCTGTCTGTTCAGACGCTGAGTTGGCCACATCACTGAGGGCTGGCCTGGAAGGTTTTTCTAAAATAGCCTCCCACTTGCACTGAAAAACGAAGCTGCAACCATCAATTGCAAGCCAGCCGGTGCTTCCTGCCTGGCAGAGCCCCGCTCAGCACAGACTGTCTGGGAACCTAGCTCTGCAGCCTCAGCCCCTATAGTTTGCGAAGCTCTGAGCAGTGGTTGTCATGGCAACAGAGCCCCGCTAAACGCAGCAATTTGGGCTCCTCTGTCGCAATCTGCTCCGTTTTCTAATCATTTGGACGGTAAAGTAATTAGAGGGAGAGACATTCCAAAAATAAGAAGATCCACTGCGGAGCTTCGTAATTCCAGTGTAGGCACACATATCATTTGGGGCCTCCCTGGAGCCCTGGGCAGGTATGATTTCAATAATCAAAGGTTTTTGCATACATTTGCTAATTACCACTCTTGCATCTGAATGTTTGGTTTGAACTTCCAAGTTCCCAGTGCCACTAAGGGTAGGCTTTTGTCAGCCTGGCCACTCCCTGCCTTGTGTCCTAGCTCAGCTTCCTCACAAAGGAGCACAGACCAGGTTTGTTCCTTCCCCCAACAAAGTGTGATTGGGGCAAAGAAAAACAGTGTTTGGGGGGGAAGGGGTAAGTAAGGCATGGTAATTATATTCCTAATCGTATGTAATTTAAGAGAAAATGAGTAGATGTGGGAGGCTGTTTAGCCTTGACTGTAATTCCACAGGCAGAACACAGGCACCCTACTGTCACCTGGGTGTCTTTCAAAGCCACCTCAGCTCCCGCAGCCAAACAGTTAATTACAAGGGAGGGGTTCCTCCCAGCAAGGGCTCCCCCTGAATGCACTGCCTGGGACAGCAATGGCTGCTCCATCCCAGACGCCAAAGCTCATCCTCAGCTGTGTCCCCGAAGTCCTCTGAGGCCTAACTTCTGGTGGCATGGCCTCAGGGAAGAGAGAATGCCCAGGAAACCAGATACCGCATCCAGGCTGCTCCTATACCTTTGCTCTCTGCATTTTAGAAATGCACTTTACTTGATTTGCGCCTTGGGTTCACACGTGAGTGGGTCCTTTATTGAATACTAACTAGGCACAATTCTGCTTCTGGTTAGCTCCTCTGTGATACACAGGCAGTACAGAGTCCAGGGCTAGTGGGAGGACGGGCTGAGATAATAAGGAGATGTAATAAAATCCTGAACACGGCTTACTACTTAAGTGCTTAGTTACTACTAGACACAATTTTAATTTATTAACTGAATCCAGGCATGGTGGCACACATCTGAAATCCCAGCACGGAGGAAGCTGAGGCAGGTGGATGGTAAGTGTGAGAGGTCATCCTCAACTATGTAGCAAGACTCTGTTTTCAACAAACAAAAACAGATACGTTAAATTAAATGAAATAATTAGCTGAGATAATGGGTCAGTAGTACAGCGGACACTTCATGTGCCAAGTTCAGGCTCCATCATCTATAAACCGGCTGGTAGGGAAGTTACTCAGATTCAGTGTAGATGAGTTACAGGCCCCAGGGTTCTACACTTCTCATTTTATTTTGTATTTATAATCGTATGAACAAGGAAACTCTATTCTTGTCCACATTTCAAAGCAAAGTGAGGTTTGGGGAGCTCAAACAACTATGCTGCTGCTTCCAAACAGAAGCAGGAGTTCAAAGTCAGGAGTTGAGCGTGGCAGCTGTAACTCAATCAGACACGGCTCTGTGTCTCTCTCTTTCACTACTTCCTTCTGATCTCTCCCCTCTAAATACATCTCCAAAGTCATTAGGCATCACTAAATGAAACCCTCATGCAAACAACCTGTGATTTGACTGGAGAACTACTATTTTCCCTCCAAGGAATTCTCTCCTAAAACCCCAGAGAACTGCCTCCACTGTACACAGATAGGCTTACATAACTGGAAATCATACATAGAGTTATAAGTTATACCTTACTTGCATGTATTAGATCTCTAGAATTATATTTCAGGCTCCCTTATAGAACAATTCTTCCTCATCTTTGCACACAGCCTCAAAATTTGCACCTCACACGCACTAGACATGCACTAGTATGCACCTCATACAGACTAGGCGTGCACCAGTATACAGTCATGCACTCACCAGCAAGTACATCCTGAGTGGAAGAGAAAGACCTATCTACCATCCGAAGGAAGTGACTTAACTCTGAAATGGAAAGTAATTTCCCATTATGTTTGGCACTTGAACTAATAGCAGAGGCTTTAAATAGATGCCCCCTTGTGTGTATGTCAGAGGGGAGGGTGTTGAGTTGTACAAGTATGTGTTTTCATGTATGTGGGCTCATTTGTGCACATGTGTGGAGCTCAGAGGTTGACATCAGATGTCCGCCCTTGACTGTTCTCCACCTTAGGTGTTAAGGAAAGGTCTCTCACCTGAATCTACACCTCACAGATTCAGCTAGTCTAACTAGCCAGCCTACTCTGAGGATCCGATCTCTGCCTCCTGAGCTCAGGGGATTACATAGGCAGGCTGCCACGCGTACCAGGCATTTATTTGGGCACTGGGGTTTTGAACACACTTGTACAGCAAGCACTATCTACTGAGACATCTCCCCAGCCCAATATCCTTATTTTTTTATTTAAATGAAGATAACTTTTTAAACAGATACAGGGTGAGGAGATGATAATGATCCAATGACTTCTCAAGCATAAATGAACTCCCCCAAATGCATCCACTGACACACATTGTAAGTGCCATTCTCTTAATCCATTGATTTACATGTAGAAAATGCAAAATAAAGCGAGAGGTAGAAGTAATATGAACTTGGTATGATATGATGGCTAAAAATAAAGGAAAATTATAATTATAAAGTCAGGGAACTATACCGTGTGTGTGTGTGTGTGTGTGTGTGTGTGTGTGTGTGTGTATGTATGTGTGTGTCTGTGTGTCTGTGTGTCTGTGTGTCTGTGTGTCTGTGTGTCTGTGTGTCTGTGTGTCTGTGTCTGGGCTCCATGGTTATGGAGAAAGCATTTTCATGATCCATTACCGGGAGGTTAACTGGTCCTCTGCACTGACAAAGCCTTTACCTAGATTATCCAATTCAGTCTCTGGGTGGCAGCTGTTTCTCTCCAAGCAGCATGAAGAGTATCTGATAGGCGTCTCCCCCGCTCAGTTCCAAAGGATCCCTGACAGATTTATCATCAGACAGCCCACATCTGATCAAGACCACCTGAGGCTCTGTTCCTTGACATCTTCTACTACAGAAATCACAATAGAAGTGACCCAATATTGCTAAAAAAAAAAAAAAAAAAAAAAAAAAACCCTGTGGTCTAGAATCATTGACTCAAAAATGTACTTAAAGCCAGGCATGGGACACACTCTTGTAATATTAGCACCCAGGAAGTGGAATCAGGAGGATATGGAGTTCAGAGCCAGCCTGAACTACATGAGACTTTGTCTTAAAAAAAAATCATAATAATAATAAAAGAATGCATTTAGTGTGGCTATGGTCATACATATCTACAGTCTCAGCATTCAAGAGGCAGAAGTAGGATGGCTGCAATTTGGAGGCCAGCCTGGGCTAAACTGAGAGCCCCGGCCTGTAAGGAAAAAGAGAGTAGTGGGGAGAACATAACAAAGGAAAAAAAAAAAACAGCAAATGCTGACAAGGATGTTGGAGAAAGAAACTTTCATATGCTGGTGCGGCCACTATGGAAATCAGTATGAGGTTCCTCAAAATACTAAAAATAGAATGACCATTTGACCCAGATACAGAACTCCCAGGCCTATAGCTGAGGGGCTCTGTCGTACTTGCACTAAAAATACAAGTGACTGGAACTCAAAGACATTTGCACACCCATGTTGATTACTGCACTACTCACAATAGCTGAGATATGGAACCAACCTTGATGTCCTTCACCAAAAAAAGAAAATGTGGTAGATGTGTGCAGTGACGGGTCAGCCACAAGAAGAATGAAATTACATCAGTTGTAGGAAATGGATGGGGCTGGAGATCATGGAAAACAAAAATAAAACAGATTCAGAAAGGTAACTATCACACATCTTCTCTAATATGTAGAATCTAGATTTTTTTTTTTTTTTTGAGACGGAGTATTACTATGTAGCTTTGGCTAGCCTGGGACTTGCCATGTAGAGCAGGCTGCCTTAAATTCACAGAGATCTGCCTGCCTTTGCCTCCCAAGTCCTGGTATTAAAAGCATGCAGCACCACACCCCAGAATCTAGCTTTTAAACATGTATGTAAGAAGTGAAAGCAGAAATGGACTACTGGAGGAGAGGACAGACAGACAGGACTGTACAGTGGGAAGATGTGGTTATGACCAAAGACAGCAGGGGATGAAAACATCATAGTAAAAACCCATCACCTCATACAGCGAACATACACAGTGAAAACAGATAGTAGTTAAAAGTCAAATACAATAACAATGCCATCGGAGGTAGCTCATCTACTGCTCATCACGTGCGACAGAAACATCTCAAGCATTCAGTACGGCTATCGACAATGAGAGCTGGAGACACAGTGTGATGAAGATACTATTGTTAGCCTTGAAGAGCTCAGAGTCCCCTTGGAAAAGTGAACCTGTGAGGAGACACAGTGGCAGGTACAGTGACAGAATGGAATACCCTAAAAGCCCTGGAGAAATGGCACTGTGTGGGGAGGCAGCAGACAAGGTAAACTTTCGATAGGATTTGAGTATCAAGCTACTTAGGACACAGGCTGGCAGAGAGAGAAAGAACATTCATCAAGGCAACAACATGAACACCAAGTACAAATAATCAGCAAACCCTTCCAGATTTATCATTTAATAAGCAACTTGGAAAAACAGAGGGACAAATACCAATACCTCTGTTTTGTAAAGCTCAGAGCATTTCACTTTCCTAAAAACCATTAGTAACAGGTCATTCAGCTCCACTATCCTTCTATATAGACTGTATTTAGCTGTCTATAACCTGAAGGAAATGTTATACTGGAGAGGACTTCCTTAATGGTTTTAAAATTGGAAACTGATCAAGAGTGGTGGCATGTACCAATAATCCCAGCACTTCAGAGGCTGAGGCAGGAAGATCAGAATTTAAGGCCTGCTGGAGTTACTACATAGCAAACCCCTTCTCAAAGCAAGAACAAAATAAAGCTGACGTTGGCAATGGTAGAATGAGTGGTGGTCCTTCTGAGTTTGTGACAGCTGCAGATTGAAGGCCTCTGGATGGATATGACATCCCTATCCCTTCATGTTGGTGCTCCAAAGGAAGACTACTTCAACAGCAGGCCTTTCATCATCCTGGGAAAGGGCCAAGCTTGGGTGGTTTAACCCCATGCCTGTCTTCATCTGTTGTATGCTGCTGTGACAGAATACCCAAGCTTACACAATTTACAACAAGTAAGCCTTTGTTTTACTCACTGTTCCTGGATGCTGGGCACCCAAATGTTTGACACCTACATCCACACAAAACCTGAGAGAGCTTGGGAAAGGGTTCTTTCTAGACACACAGAAATGGTGCCAGGCATGGCTTCTTAGCCTCTCATGCTTGCCATGATGCGGAGACTCATCTCCCAGACACTGTCTGCAGACTTGGGCCACCAGCCTGAGCCCTGTCAGCATGCCATGAGCCTGCCTGGTGGGTTCCTGCAGTCTCTCCTGTGGGCCAAGGTAGAGCGGTGTCTCCTGGCAGCTGCCTGCAGGAAGAGCCAGCCACCATGCACTACTGCTATATACTAAGCTAAGCTATACCAGCAGCGGTTGACATAGAAGTTTAAGATTCATCTCACGGCATCAAAAAAAAAAAAAAAAAAAAAAACAATACAGATGCTCGGTTAAAACAGATCCAGACAGAAAAAAGCCTCTGGATGGGTTGCAGTGTGTTTAAAGTATACATAGGCTTGGGAGAGAGAAGAGGAAGAATATGTACAGTCATAGATTTAAAAAATATAGTTTTAAAAGCCGGACGGTGGTGGCGGTGGTGGCACACACCTTTAATCCCAGCCCTCAGAAGGCAGAGCCAGGCGGATCTCTGTGAGTTCGAGGCCAGCCTGGGCTACCAAGTGAGTTCCAGGAAAGGCTCAAAGCTACATGGAGAAACCCTGTCTCGAAAAACAAAACAAAACAAAACAATATATATATATATATATATATATATATATATAGTTTTAAAATAATAAAGTCCTCAAAAAGGGGGGTAAAATTTTATATATATATATATACATATATATGTATATACACACATATATACATATATATACATATATACATATACATATATACATATATATGTATATACATACACATACACATATATACATATATGTATACATATACATATACATATACATATACATATATACATATATGTATACATATACATATACATATACATATATACATATATGTATATGCATATGTATATATATATATATATGTGCCACATAAGGATGGAAAATATAGAGAGTCTGGATACTGAATGTTACTCTGTTGTCTTTGAATTTTTTGAGCATTGACGAAGGAGCAATAGCTGCTAAGAGACATTGATTATAAAAGCTGCTGGATTAAACTAACCCATGTATTTTAAAAATATCTTCACTTCAAAATTTAAATCAAAAGATATATTACTTTGGGGAAGAGATTATTATTTCCACAGGAAATGAAAGGCTATGGATTCGTTCAAAGTTAAAGATGATCAGTTTTAATCAAGAAAGACCTCCTGAAAATTCTGACTAGAAACATTAAAAAAAATAAACCTAGAAAAACTACAAAACATGTAACATATATTTTACTTGCTCTAATATATAACAAAAAATCATCCTTGGCTGACTTGTGCACAATGTACAGTCTATACTTGTATTAATACAGATATGTATGTTACCTTTAAAAGTTTATGTATTTTCAAAACAAGGGGACCAGACATCAATAAAGACAGATGGCCCAGGTGATCCAGCATCCAGAACAACTTCAAGGTTGCTGACTTAGATGATGCAGCCTCACAGACTACTACAGCCAAGACTTAACAATTATTTTGACTTCTTTTCAAGATCCCCCCAAAGATTACCAGTGCCCCCTAACAGCAGGAAGTAGTCTGGAGAATGGCACCTACATTCCCAAAAGATGGGTTATGGATATTTATTATCATTTAAGGGGGAGTTGTTATTGGTAATGGTGAGGGAAAAAGCTGAACAAAGGAAGTCAGATTCAAGGATCTCTTTCTGAAAAGAAAAAGGGAGGGATAGAGAAATCATAGGATAAAAGAGTAGATTATTGAATCTACTTTTAAACTAAAATACAACTATTAATTTCAAAATATTTTACATTAGTATGGATTTTGGTTTATTGATACAAATTTAAAATTAATTTTGTTATACTGTATGTATGTTTCTACTTTTGTTTAGGTATTCTGTTTATGCAGCTCATTTAAAAATGTAATATATAAGTAAGAAATACAGATTAATAGTCATCTATAATAGTCAAACTTATAGTCATGTGCCATAAACAGATATATTTAGACAGATAGATGATCTTCAAACACTTCAAAGACCTACAGAATATGACATTTAATATGTTTAATAACCAAAGGCTTTTCATGACAGTGAGGCACATCTGCTCCTGGCAGCACCAATCTACTTCAGAGAAGATGTTGGGCATCAAAGAAACTCCATACTGAGTTTGCTTTCTTTATGGCAAAAGCTATCCATTGGGGGGGGGGGACCGCCCTTGCAATTGTTGACAGTATACTGTCCAAACTGGACCAACAGGATGTAAAAGAAAGCGACTGCCAAACTTTGCCAAGACAAGGTAGGACAGTCCTTCAAAATCCCCTGCTTCTCAAAAATGATGGTCAGATATACCAGGCCTTATAGGCCAAAACTGGATGCCTCAACATCACAGAAAAACCTAGGGCTACTGTCCAGGCAGCTAGATGTCCCTGTCATTAGGTAACATTTCACCCTTCAGGGGTTTTGATGGAATTTAAGACTATATAGTCATAGCTAAAGTTTTCCTTAGTTATGATAATAGGTAAATTAGGTATAAAACTTTAAACTCACAAAGATAAGATAGATAAGAAAATATTTTCTCTAAATTTGCCAAATACAAATGGACTGAATATTGTAACTGTAATTCTTACTTGATAACTGTGTTTGTTGTATATAATTTTACTATGTTAAAGTTAAAGCCTTTCTTTTTAATTAGACAAAAAGGAAGAAATGCTGTGAAACAATCTTTGTACAGTGTAAATATATATTACTCTCATTGATTAATAAAGAACTGACTGGCCTGTAGCTGGGCAGGAAGAGATTGGGGTAGGAGGATGCTGGGAAAAAGAAGGGCGGAGTCTTGGGAGTTGCCAACCAGACACAGAGGAAGCAGGACTGTGTAAGAAATAAGGCAACAAGCCATGAGCCACATGGGAGAACTTATATAAGAAATATGGGTTAATTTAAGTTGTAAGAGTTAGTTAGGAACAAGTGTGAGCTGTTGGCTGAGCATTTATAATTAATACTAAGCCTCTGTGGTTACTTGGAAGAGGCTTGCAGGATAGAAACTTCTGCCTACACTGGGAAGTTCAGGATCTGATGAGGTCCCTCTTGATACATTACTCAATGTTAGAAGGCAGAGGGGCCGGAGAGCACAAGACAAAAGAAAGGAGTCAAGTCTTCAGCCACAACTCTTGCTTGTGCCTAATCTCAGAAGCTAAGCAGGGTTGGGCCTGGTTATACTTGGATGTGAGAATAAGGGAGCCAAATTTCTCCATTCATGTGGGAAACCAACTTCCAAGATAACAGCATTAATCCATCCATGAGGCTGGAACCCCCATGACCCAAACATCACCCATGGTACCCTTTTCTCAATGTCCCTGCATTGAGGATCAAGTTTCCAATGCATGGGCTCTGGGGGCATGTTCAAACCCTGCCAGTACCTTGCTTGGACTGGGTTGGGCTAATAACCAGTCAACAACTACAGCTTCTTTGCCTTTATGACTTAACAGCCATCTTCCTTCAATGCCTTCAAGCCCTGCACAGGTAGACACGGCGCGAACTTTGACATCACTCCATGCAGAAGTGAATTCTTCACTTTTTCAGTTGTAATGATGTATTTCTTATATTTTAATGTGATACATTTAAGGTTTCAAAGTCAATGATTTGGGTCTCACTAAATCAATAGATTGCCACAGAATTCAAGTGACCTGCTATACCATTTACACAACACAAAGCTAATATTGTTAAAAGTGTTCTTCTCTACTGATATGTCATCTAGCTCTTTTCCTCTGAAAGATGTTTTTGCTTGAAACTTTACTTTCTAGTCATTGGAAAATTGTAACAAAGGTTTCTTTTCCTTCAACTTACACAATTGTGAAATTCGCTCCAAGACTAAAAGTATTCCTTAAAATAAAACACTGCTGCCGGGTGTAGTGGTGCACGCCTTCAAGCCCAGCACTTGAGAAGCAGCGGCAGGTAATCTCAGAGTCGGAAGCCAAACTGCTCTACACAGCAAGTTCCAAGCCAGGGCTACATAGTAAGACCCCACCTCAAAACAGCAACAACAAAAATGTCCCTGCCATGTGCCACGGAGTGGACACGACCTTCCAAACTGCCAGGACACTTCAGATGTGCTCTTCACTTTCCATCCTATTGAACTCCAAAGTGTACGAAGTGTTTGCCCCTGAGATCAGAGACAGAAATAAAATAGGATCTGAAAGTCATTCCCCACCACCTACCCAGCTCATTTTGCAGTAGGTGATTCTAATCCTCCCTTGCAGTTAGAAAACGGGTCTTAGACCATGCACGTTTCTGAGTATAATTCCTACTACAAAACCGAAAAGGCAATTCTTGTGCTCTCAAAAAAAGGAAACGGGAAGCGGAAAGGTAACATCAAGTTCATACGGCAGCTAGAAACGTGATAAATGCACCCGGCCACAGCGATGCCTGCCTAAACTAACAATTCATTTACGGCCACAGTTCACCGCCGTTGTCATCACTTTCATGCCTCTAACTGCCTTCCATCTGGTTCATGTTTGAAGTTTACAACACTTGCCCACTTTGGCTACACTAGTTTACATCTAACACCAAACACATGTTTATGTTTACCACATACCAGTTCTGCATTCTTGGACTTAAAATTATATCAATTTATAATCCCATTAATGGAAAACTTATGAGAAGGATCCGGCTCCTTTAATAAAATGAGAAAGAGCAACCATTTGGATGCTGTTATGAACGAGCCCATACCGAAGGCTAAATGCTTCAGTTAGATACACCCTGCTCAGATAAGTGGGCCTCGGGAACTGCTGTCTTGGCTGCTAAGAACAGACCATTGCTTGGAGTTCATTTTCTGGGACTCCGTGTGGAAGCCGGGGTCTTCGCTGGAAAGATGATGAGTGATCAAAGACACTAGGAGCATGCTTTGTTCCAAGACGTATCAAATTGGAAGCTGGGAGTGTAGCACCATGGTAACACATTTGGCTTAGTATGCATGAAGCTTCCAGTTCAGGTTCAATCCCCAGCACACCCATGTGCTTGCTCAGATGTATACACACACACACACACACACACACACACACACACACACACACACACAAATTAGGTTTTTAATTGGGCTCTTGAAACTTGCCATTTTAAAAAAAAATGTATTTCTATCTATGTGTGTACATATTTGATTCAAAGAATGGGGCAGAAATAGACATACCATGGTGCACATGGAGACCAGAGGACAACTTTAGGTATCTGTCCTCCTCTCCCATCTTGCTTGAGACAAGTTCTTTCTCTCTTGTTCTTCACTGCAGTAACACAAGACTGTCTGCTCCCAGCAGATCTCCTGTCTCTGTTTCCCATTCCAGCTAGGGATTCACTCGGTGTACAAACGGGGATGCTGCTGGGTCTAGCTTTTATATGGATGCTAGGGATCTGAACACAGGTCATCAGGCTTGCGAGACAAATGCTTCACCCAGTGGGTCATCTCCCCAACCCTGAACTCACCACTTTTTAGGGCAGGTTTGTCGATGAAACAAGTCTCAAGAACGCGAGGGGGTGCGTCCCCAGATGGCAACAGCCTTTCCATATATAGCTCCCTAGCACAGGCCAGATACATGTCTGGACATCTATAGCTACTGCTCACCAGTTTCCAAAGAAAACTACAGATAAGAACATTATTTGGGTCTTGGGCTGTTTCTGAAGGATTTCAGCTCTATAAAAAAAACATACTTTGAGAAGTATAAGAGATTAAGGTCTGGTCCCACACGCTTCTTTCCAAATAAAGAAAGAATTACCCCTTCCCTCCTATGCCCTTCTACCCTTTTGGTTAAAGAGCACACAGACTCTTGGTCACTTTTATAGTCTTCCTAACCCCCTGTCTCCCCTCCCTTCCCTACGCCACAAGAATGTAGCCTTCATTCTGTCCCCTGAGGAGTCTAGCAACAGCTCTCAATGCCCAGAGCAACAATCACAATGCCCAGAGAGAGGCCTGTGCCTCTCCTGAAGGTTGGTGTTACCCCCTGAGTCTGGAAACCCCTGATGAGTTTCTGGGTTCTGTAGGGAAGAGTGTGAGCTGCAAGTCAGGATGACTGAGCGGTCTAAGGAAGAGAGGGATCAGTGTTCTCGTCCCTTAGATCTGGTCGCTCCAATCACAGCTCTTTCCTCCCGCCTCCTCCAGGGCTGCTCTCTACCGGTTCCTCAACAGTTTCTAACTCCTCCTCTGTCTGTAAAATGGCAAAATGGCCAGAGCTTCCTGAGACACGTTAGAAGAATACAGCCCCAATTTGGCTTTACAGCCAAGCATTGCCTCAAAGGGACTCGGCTGCAGGGAAACTCTGGTGGACTGATTCCTTACTGTCTACACAATTCAAAGGCTTTTGACCTGCCAACACGACTGGTTACTTTGCACCCAAATGTTTTTCATACTCATCACATCTTAGCTTGCTTGTTCCAGGGAGACTTGGCCTTGGCCAGCATGAGGCAATACCAGAGACAATCTTACAGTCTGGCCACAGCAAATTGAGCTCATTAACATCTTGGTTTGTGGACTCTCTGCCACTGTCAGATTCTTACACACTGGATGTACCAAGAATTGTGAGAACATCCACTGAAACACTGGCCATTTCATGCGCCTGTTTGGCTTTTAATGGCATTAAAAATAACAGATGTGGTCAAGTGGTCCTGGTTATATAAAATAAACTTGAACTTCCTATGATCAGCAAGGATTTCAACTTAGTGCCTGGAGTCCACGTCGTCAAAAGTAATAGACTTAGGTGCAAGTTCCCTCTTAAAAATCACTTTCTTTTTGTTTTGCTTTTTGTTTGTTTTCAAGACACGGTTTCTCTGTGTATCCCTGCCTGTCCTGGAACTCGCTCTGTAGACCAGGCTGACCTTGAACTCACAGAGATCCGCCTGCCTCTGCTTCCCGAGGGCTGGGATCAAAGGTGTGGGAAACCACCACCCAGCAAGCATCCCTGTCTTATGGTGGCATTGTTTACAGAGTCAGACAGCAGAGAGACTTCCTTGGTGGCATTACCATATGGTCTTTGCAGGTCCTTGAGCATTTGTGCACATCCGCTGTGTTCAGTACTGACTCATGTGCCAAGAAACTACCAAACAACTGTTCTGGAAGTTCAAAATGTCCTATTGATCTTTGTTCTCCAGGAGCATCCACTGTCAACCTCCCCATGCCCCGGACAGACAGCCATCTTATTTTCCTGCTTGACGATGACCACACAATGACTTCTCCATTCTCTTTGACTTCCTTTACTGTTGGAAAGAGTTTTCCTTTGGAAAATTCCTTGCTGTCCTAACTTTTGCTTTCTATTAACTTTGTTGCACTTGAAGAACTTTTTATCTCGTATTACTTGTTTCCACTTATTCTTGAGACAGCAAGTGGGTCATTTCCTGATCTCTGGGGATACTGCCAGAGTGATCTCTGTAGGACCACGCCCTCGTGGCTGGTCAGCACTGTGTCTCTGCAGCAGGTCCTTCCTTCAGCCAGGCTTCTATGTCCAGTCAGACTCTCCAAGGTTCCGCCTCCTGAAACAGCAGTGGCTGCTGCCACAGGGGCCTTTCTGCCTCGGGGGCTAGGCTAAGAACCAGCTTCAGCAGGACTGGGAAGAGATAGTGGAGGGTGACAGGGACACATGTCAACACAAATGGCTCTGGATGTGGGTCACGTGAATATTACAATGGAAGAAGTAATAAGGGAAGTCTCCTGTTCACAAGACAAGTCCTGCTCTGCTGGTCAACAGGGGTTTTACCTTCTTGGGAGGTCTGTTTCCACAGCCTGTTTTGACATTGCCTCAATCGGAGCCCATATGTCGTGAACAAAGCAAACAGTTCATGAACTTGAACACTCTGAGGTGAGGGGACTCTGTTAGGTAGAGGTTTGATGGCTCTGGACAGAGGCCACAAAGTTGTCTAGCTCTAGAAACGGGAGTGCCACACCTCCTCAGTGCATCCTCCTCCTGCTTACTCCCAAGGACTCGACTCCTGGACGCTGCCTTTTGCTATCTTCTTCCCAGCATCCTCACTGGGTGCCATGTGGCCACCAAAGGGTTGGCAAGTCACCTCCAGCCTCAGGAGCAACTGCCTCAGCCTGCACAGAGTCTTTGCTCTTAACAGGAAACTCGATCCTCAAAACCAGTAACTAAGTCTGTGTTTACTGGAACTCTAGGGGCAGTATGGCACAGTAGTAAGCTAACGTCAGCACCAGACGGGCCCCAGAGATGCTTAAAACTATCAACTGGGTGACTGGTTAACATCCTAGTTCCTTGTTTCTGAAATACATGGCTACATAAGAAGGAGGATAAGGTAGAAACAGAAGCCAGCCAGGTCCCAGGATCCTTCATTCACAGCAACTGATGCTGTGGAGTGTCTCCCAGGGCCACAGAGCTGGAGAATGCTGGATCCTGCATCTTCTACCACCAAAGGGTGCCCCCCCCCCATACACAGGCTTCTATTAGTGGAAAAGAGCAGCAATTCTGCTAAGGGTATCCCACAAACTAAATCCACTAACATTCAGGACTTCAGTCCATTCAGACTGTTGTGACGAAACATTTTGGATTAGCCATTTATGAACAACAGAAGTGTGCTACTCACAATCTAGAGTAGTCCGTGATCAATTGACCTCAAGTTCTCTGTCTGTCATATGGACAGTGTCAGGTCCCAAAGAAAACATCCAGCTGTGGTGCCCATTAGCACAACAAAATGTCTGCTTGGCCTCTGGGCTCTCTCAGCATGGCAAGTACAGAACCCTGGCTCCTCTCTGTGCTTCTCACCCTGTCCCCTACCCTGAACCTCTCCAGCTGAGGGATTCCACTTCCCTTCTCCAGCTTCTCTTTCTTGTATAAACCTGCCATTCTGCCCACAAACTCTCCTGGTTCTTTCTCTCTCTTGGTCCTCCGGGTCTCCTCTTCTGTTGCTCCCGCTCTCTCGCTCCCCCCCCCCTCGCTCTCCTCCCTCTCTACTCTCATGGCCCTGTTCAGTCTGGACCCTTCCAGATGCCTCTGGCTGTGCTCTCCCTCACATCCACAATAAAAACCTTCTCCTTGACCACACCTTGGAGCAGTCATGTTCTCCTTTTCCTTCAGAAGGCAGCTCCCATGTATCCTCAAATGAAAGGATGGGGAATACACTCCCCCATTTATTTGTCTTTTGGTTGTTCTCGTTGCGTTTTGGTTTTGGTTTGGGGGCAACTCTCTCTCTGTCTCTCTCTCTCTGTCTCTGTCTCTCTCTCTCTGTCTCTCTCTGTCTCTCTCTGTCTCTCTGTCTCTCTCTCTCTCTCTCTCTGGGTATATGCACATGTGTCTGTATATAAAAATATGGAAAGACAAATATCATCAAGCTTTTTTGTTTTGTTTTTTGAGACAGGATTTCTCTGTGTAGCCCTGGCTGTCCTGGAACTCTCTCTTTATAGACGAGGCTGGCCTCGAACCTGAAGAGTTCACCTGCCTCTGCCTCCCAAGTGCTGGGATTAAAGGCATGTGCCACCACCGCCCAGCAAATATCTAGCTTTTAAAAGTGATTATCTCTGAGTAATAGTATCTCTGGGTGTTGTAATTACACATTTTACTAATTTTTATGATTTCTAATTTTGTTCAAATGCTTGGATAAGGGGGGAAAAGGTTGTCGTGGATCAAACCCAGGGTTTTGCACATACCACACAGGGGCTCTACCACTGAGCTGCATGCCCTGCCCTTTAAAATGATCTTTACCATCACCCCCATCAAGATTTCAGCTCTTAACAGGCTTCCTAGGAAGACCTCACCCTTTTGTTGTTGCTTTTAAATTTGTGTGTGTGAGGGTGGAAAGGTGCTGGGAATGCAACCCAGGGCTTTGTGCATGTCAGGCAAGCACTCTACCCCTGAGCTGCATGCCCAGTCCCATTCATTCTGAGACTATTAATGACCAATATGGATTTATGAGTGTTCATGTCCTGAGAACTGTGCTCTGGGAACAGGAAAAGCGAGAACGGGAGAGAGCAGGGCGCCCTCCAAGGAGAACAGCTGTGACGCAGGATGCTGCAGGCTGGACTAGGAAACGTTTGTGGGCATGGCTTTTCCAGGACCCTTGGAAGTGAAGCATATTGGGGCTTGGTCTGCATGAGAGGCTCTTTGCTTCGGACAGGACCTCTTTCAAAAACGGGCTGCAAGGCCCGGCCCTGCTTTCTAACGTTCTTTCCCGGTGGCGCTATCCCTGCAATTTGCGTTGATCTCTTAGCGAGCCTTCCCTGTGCAGCTGAGTGGAGGCCCGATGGAGGACACGTGGTCTGGCCGGAGGGCAGAAGCTTCTCAACCCTGGACCCACTCAGCAACCTTGAGAAAACGTGGGGTAGGAGGTGCGGGTGGGGGTGGGGGTGCCCACAGGTCTCCAGATCCTTTGGTTTCATAGATGTTGTGCCTTGAATCTCAAAAATCCCACACAGGCTCAGTTTTTGAACTCTTTATTCTCCACCAACGGTGCTATTTGGGCAAGTTGTAGAGCCTTAAGAAGAAGCGGCTGAGCTGGTAAGCCTGGGTCATGAGGACCTCTGAAGGTTATACCTGCCCCTGGCTCCTGCCTCTCTCGTTCTTCTTCCTGGTTCACGCTGATGTGAACAACCTCTGCCACAGCCTCCCACTGCCATAAACTGAACTGTTACACCATTGCCGCTCACTGTGATGCCATGGCGGAATAACACCTGTGAACGCATGAGTTAAAAATGTGCCTTTCTGCCAAGAGGTGGTAGCACAAGCCTTTAGTCCCAGCACGCAGGAGGCTGAGGCTGGCCAGTCTCTAAATTCAAGGCCAGTCTGGTCTACATAGCGAGTTCTCAGATAGCCAGGGCTACACAGAGAAACTCTGTCTCAAAAACAACAACAACAACAACAAAAATCTGTTGTATATATACAGAGAGAGAGAGAGAGAGAGATGCTCATACACAACACACAATTGTTTTTTGTTCAGTTGCTTGTTTTGTAGACAGATGATAGATAGGTAGATCCTTGCTATATAGCCAAGGCTATCCTATAACCCTTAATTCTACCTTCCAGATGCTAGATTTTCAACATCATACCCAGTTCTAGAAGAATTTTGATTTTATCTTAAAATTCTCCTTTTAAAAAACAAATTCCACCTAGGTCAGTGGTTCTTAACATGTGGGTCTCGACCCCCTTGGGGTAGAATGACCCTTTCACAAGGTTCACCTAAGAGCATCCTGCATATCAGATATTTGCATTATGATTCATAACAGTAGCAAAATTACAGTTATGAAGTAGCAACGAAAATAATTTTATGGTTGGGGGGGTGGAGTCACCACAACATGAGGAACAGTATTAAAGGGCTACAGCATTAGGAAAGTTGAGGACCACTGGGCTAGCTGAACTTGGGCTATATAGCAAAATCAAAGCTAGCGTTGGCTCCATGAGGACCCACCCCAAAAGCTCCCAAATAAATTAAATGGTTCAGCTGTACCATAGGGCAAGCGCTTAGCCAGCACCATGCCCAGATTTAATGTCCAGCAGTGTAAATAAGTAAATATCAGCTAATGGGCTGGAGTGTAGCTCAGCAGTGGAGGGCAAGCTTAGCCTAGGCAGGACTTTGAACTGGATCCTTAGCACTGCAAAAACTCACCCAATAAGAGAGATTTGACACCAAAAAGGAAAACGGAATAATCTCCTTAAACATTAGCCATTTAAAATGAATAAATGGAGGATGAGGATGCAGCTCAGTTAGCAGAGTGCTTGCCCGGCATGTAGGAAGGGTTTAATCCCCAGGACCGCATAAACCAGATGTGGTGCTGCGTGCCTGCAATCCTATTACTTGGAGACCGGGAGATGGGAGGATCAGATGTTCAAAGTCACTATCAGCTACAAAGCAGGTTCAAGGCCAGCTGAGGATACAAGAGACCCTGTCTATAAACAAAATTAAGCAAATCTGGACAAATGTCACTTCTTGGGAAAACTCACTTCCGCTTTGAATGTTCTCTTTAGTTGGAAATGGTGGGGCCCTCTAGCCCAGGGTGACCTCTTCCAGCACTGTATCCTAGAGGGGGAATGGGGACAAAGCAGACCTTTGGGACTGGATGAGGGCAGTTCCTTCAGCACCAGAGAGGATGGATTCAAAGTCAGGGAACTTTGGGGCACATATTAACATAAGTTTTGCAATCCAGTAAGACTTTAAGAGGAAGGATTTCAAAGCCCATGTGTTTGCCTTGGGGGACCCCGGGCTAGAGCAAAGCTTGGTGCTGATAGGCTCAGAGTAGTATAGCATATTCATGAGGCAATAATGGGGGATGGATGATTCCATGTTTACTACAGAGGTTACTACAGCCTCTCATTTACACAGCTTTTAGGAATGTTCCTTCATGTGCCCCCAGCTGGACCGGCTTCTCCAAAGCCATTCCCAGATTGAGTAATTGTTCCTTATGTCTTCAGGGGCAGGTTCCATTTGCAGTCACAAATCCCCATGAAAATTTGTAGGAAAATAACCCCATGCTTTCATTACATCTAAAACATGATCACCTGATACTGAAACATAAAGAGTGCTTCCATTTTAAAGGTGAGCTGCAGAGCTAAATTGAGAGTTGACTTAATCCCATGTTTATGGGGTGATTAATGTCCCAAGTAACCAGGCTGGTTGGCAAGTTAATGCCTTTTTCCTTTAACTAAGTGCACAGGGCTTCTTGCCTTTTATCACAAAGCACATCACTGCCCCTGGATTCCAACGGAGTAAGACTCAAAGCCACTGCCTGAATTTCCGCTGTGCCAAATGAACCCTGAGTCTTTGGCTCACCAAGATTCCTTACCAGAAGGAGTTCTGATAATTCAAGGAGGGAGGAAAGGTAAAATAAATTAGCAGTGGTGAGTACATGGAGTAGGGGAGGATCTTCCTAAGTATGTTGACTAAGGGAGTCTATGTACGGTAGTGTGACTTATCTTGACGTGATGGGTGACTGGTGTTTTAGTTTCTTTTCTGTTGTTGTGACAATACACACTGACAAAAGCATCTCTAAGGGACAAAGGGTCACTCCACTTTCTATCCCAGGTCACCGTCTGTCACTTTGGAGAAGTTAAGGCAGGCATTGGAAGCAGTTGGTCACATGCTCAGTCGAGAGAGAGAATGAGTGCATAGATGCTTACTACTCGAATAGGACCCAAACCCAGGGCACGGTGGCACCCACTTTCAGACTGGCTTTTCCCACATCAGCATGCCCAGAGGCTACTTTGATGATTCTATTGTGTCAAGTTGATGATTAAAACAAACCGTCTCGCCCAGCGTCAGTGGTAGCAGTAAAAGCAGTAACTGCTTGTTGATATCTACACTCTGCTTGGAGTCCTGCCAGGTAGGTCAGCTGTTTTCTTCTTGATTATCCTAAGATAGTGATGTAAGACTAAGAGAGAGTCAGCACCTGACCCAGAAAGTGGATCTAGATTGTCCCAACTTACAACTCCCAGTTCCCCCATTCCGTGGGTGGCCTCCCTGATCATATATCGTCTCCCATTCACAACGGTTTAAAAAAGAGATGTTCATCCATTCACAGCTTCATCAGTGAAGAACTCAAATCCACAGTGCTCTTTCCCAAAATCAGCATGCCTAAGATGCCTCAGTTCCTCCGACAGCACTATCACACAATATCACACAATCATCACCAGCTAGCCAGCCCACTCTGGGACACCCAGCTAGTCTGTTTCTTGAGTAAATAGTTTAGTAATCCAATCCACCATGGGAAGTACCCATTTTGACTATAGTCAAACATGGTCAAGTGCCTTATATGAACACTTCCCCACAAATTCCTTCACTTGACAAGTTACCCTGAATGGAAGGGGGAAGAGGAAGATGGAGAAGGAAGGAGAGGGAGGAAGAGAGGAGGAGGGAGGGAGAGGAGGTGAGGGGATATCACTAGAGCAAACCCTTGCAGTGAACCTGCCCTTAACTTCTGAGCCTTTTCCTCCCATTGGTAGTATCCCAAACACACACACACACACACACGCACACGCACACGCACACGCACACTCACTCACTCACTCACATTCCTCTGCCCCCACTCCCACAAGCACACCTTTGAAGAAAGACTGGAACCTGTCTGTATCTGACAGCAGACCAAACGGTGAGCTACTGCGCCGTCCTTTCTGTGACCGGAGATCCAGAGTCTTTACCTCGAGGAGCAGCTGCTGTCAGCCGTCAGCCCACAGGTCAGAGAAAGGAAGAAGTGAGAGGGCATCCCCTGGGCCAAACGGCCCTGATCTGGGCCTGCAGCCCGGGCACAGCAGCGGTAAAGACTCAGGAAGGAAAAACTGTTGCCTTCTGCTCAAGGGAATGAACTAACGTAGTCCAAGGACCACTCCTCGGGAAGGCAGGACCAGCCCTACAAACGCGGGCTCACCTTAAGCCATGCTCAAGACTATACTAATTACAAGTGGAATCATCATTCCTCTAATGAGATACTGTACTCTTCCTTTCCAAATTCCTGCCCCCTAACACGGTCCCCATGAGCTGCTGTGAGCCTCAGCTAGGTCTGTCTGCCTTTCTGAGTCCAGACTCAGAAAAGTGTAACTATTTCTTCCTCTTTCTCTCTTTCTCTGTGATGCTGAGTGGAGCCTCGGCATATTTTAACTACACCTTGAAATGACTTCTTTAAAGCTCTCTTCCTGCCATGTGACTACCTACAACCCTGGGGCTGATCTCCATGCTAGCTTAACTCAAGGCTTTTTGTTTTTTCCCATTCTCCTCCTCCAGGTAGATACCAGGATTTACAGCTTACCTGCCCTGGAGTTTTTTGTTTTTGTTTTAATTCTAATAAAGTTCCTCAAGTTTCTGTTAGAGTCTATTCTTAAATTCTTTTATTGATAAGACTAAGAAATAAACCCATGCCAGGAGAGTGAACTCACACCTGACACTGCCTGGAGCACCAGGACCCAGAGGCTGGATGACCCAGAGACCTAGGATAGAACCAGACACGACTGGAGGAGAAAAATGTCAATGTAATGATGCCTAACGATGTTCTGCTATACTCATGGATTGGTGCCTACTCCAATTATCATCAGAGAGGCTTCATCCAGCAACTGATGGAAACAGATGCAAACCCACAGCCAAATATTAGATGGAGTTAGGGGAATCCTGCAGAAGAGGAGGAGAAAGGATTGCAGGAGCCAGAGGGGTCAAGGCCACCACAAGAAAACTCACAGAATCAACTTGCCTGGGCTCATAGGGGCTCACAGAGACTGAACCGACAACCAGGGAGCCTACATGGGACAGACCTAGGCCCTCTGCATATATGTTACAGATGTGTAGCTTGGTAGTAGTCCTCTTGTGGGACTCCTAATAGTGGAAACAGGGACTGTCTCTGACTCCTTTACTGGCTTTTGGGACCCTGCTCCTCATACTGGGTCACCTTGCCCAGCCTTAATACATGAGGAGGTACTTGTCTTACTGCAACTTGATATGCTATGTCTTGTTGATATTCATGAGGGAATATCAACAGAAACAGAAGAGGATTGGATTTGAGGGAGGCAGGAACAGAGAGGGGAGAGAGACTGGGAGGGAGGACAGAGGGGACATTTCAGCCAGGATGTATAATTAATTAATTAATTAATTAATTAATTAAAAATAATAAGACAAAGAAAGTCAAGAGAGGACTCTGATTCCTCAGGTATCATAAGACAATGTGAAGAGACTTTCCAAAACACTTAGAAATCTGTGTACTGGGCCAGGGTTTGGGACAAAAATGGATAGAGGTGATCACTGTCACCTTCCATTTCCATTTCAACTGGTTATTTCAAAACTATGGCCGGGACTGAAGACATGGCTCATAGGTAAGGGCACTTGCTGCTCTCACAGAGGACCAGAGTTCTAGTCCCAGCATCTACATTATAGCTCACAACCACCTGTATCTCCAGTTCCAAGGGATCTGACACTTCCTTCTGGTCTCCATGGGTATGTACACACACACACACACACACACACACACACAGACTAAATAAAAATAACTAAATCTTTAAAAAAGAAAAGGTATGGGCAGATTTAGCACTCATCAGGACATCACAAGATTAAAGCCAGCCTAATACATTGAGAGACCCTATCTCTAAAAACTGGAACTGTGACCAGGCCTGGGCTTGTAGCTTAGTGGTGAAGTGCTTGCCTAGCATGTATTAGGCCCTGGGGTCCATCCCCAGCACTACAAAAACCATTTTTTAAAGTATAGTAAATGGGGTGAGGCTAACACACACACACACACACACACACACACACACACACACACACACGCTCAAACTCACATGCACATGCGTATCATGTTATTGACCTAATAATAGCTAGCATGTATTTAGTACTTATCACGTACCAGGCATTGTTCCTTAAGAACACATTTAATCCACATAGCCATCCTTTGAAATAGGTGCATGTTACAGATAATAAAATTGAGGCTCAGAGACACTCGTTGAGGCACAGAGCTAGAAAGGGACAGCAGAGGCCCAAAGGGAACATAATTAGGTTCTTGTCTAACAATTCCACTAAGTAGCTGTGTGACCTCGGGGCTATCAGAAAAATCGTGGTCTAAAGTCTCTCCAGCAGTACCCCACTCTATAACAGGATGAAGTTAAGGTCCTTCGGGAAGTGCCTCGATCTCCCCTGCGGGCTGGAATCTAATTCCTGGCTATGGTGGGTGAGAATCTGATCTTCCTGTGGCAAAGCCCTGTGGAATCCCAGGCATGAAATGCCTTCTATAAACGCTCACTTGTTGCTGTGTTACCATGCATTAATGAGAAACATCACACTAATTTCCCCAGCCTCTGCTGGGATTTGTCTGTATCCCTGGATTCCTTTTCACTCACCATTTAGATAATAGTGGGAGAACACTTCATTACGAGTACAGGGAGGCATCTGGCTTTGCTCTCTCAAAGCACTCCACCCTGGCAGATCCAGGCAGTGGGAGTTCAGTTCACAATGATGGGTTTTTTGTTTGTTTGCTTGTTTGTGTTTTCAGTCCCGGGCCTGCAAAAAGGAAGAACATAGCTTTATCGCCTTAAAGTTCACAGTTAAATGTCTAATACCTGCCTCTGTCAGTGCTGAGAAAGGAACCCAGATCACACGTGCTAAGCAAAGGCGCTACCTCAACGCTCCGCCCCCAGCCCTTTATCTTCCTTTAGGCATTCCTTGTCTCTCTTTGCTGGCAACTTCTCTGCTAGAACATTTGTAGCTTTAAAGTCCGTGTGAGCCGGCAAGGCATGGCAGCTCATACTTGTAGACCCTGCACTTGAGGGGCTGAGGCAGAGGGACCAAAAGTTTGAGTTCAATCAGGGTGGTGGTGGCGGCGGTGGCGGCAGCGCACGCCTTTAATCCCAGCACTCCGGAGGCAGAGGCCTGTGGATCCTCTGAGTTGGAGGCCAGACTGGTCGACAAGAGCGAGTTCTAGAACATCCAGGGCTACCCAGAGAAACTCTGTCAAAAAAAAAAAAAAAAAAAAACCTCTGAGTTCAGCCTGGGCTGTGGAGTGAGTTCAAGGCCAACCTGGTATGCCCAAATGAGACCCTGTCTCACAAAACGGAAAAAATTGAGGGCAGGCAGGAGGGAGGGACAGAACGAGGGAAGACTGAGCTACCATGAAAGCAGGTCCCACATAGCAATTGGGCTGTAGTTTAGTGCTGAAGCACGATCTTAGTTGTGTAAGGCCTCGGGTTCCATCTTCAGTGCCCATCTTAAACCATAAGGCATTTCACCATCCGTTAGGATTCGTCTCATGCCCTAACTTTGCTTGTTTCCTTTTCTTCTTCTTCTTTTTGAAACAGAACCTTATGCAACCTAGGGTGACCTCAAACTTGCTGAGTAGCTGAGGATGGCCTTGAACTTGCTGTGTAGCTGAGGATGATCTTGAAACATGGCCCTCTTGCCGCCGCTTGCTCAGATTGCAGGCATCACCATCACACCAGGTTTAAGTAGTGCTGGAGACTAAACCCAGGACTTTACCCATGCCTAGCAAATGCTCTACCTACTGAGCTACACCCTCAGCCCCTTTCTGCTTGTCCTCTTTCTTTGTGTTTAGTTTCTTTTATTATTTTATGTGTATGCGTGTTTGGCCTGCGCCTTTCTCTGTGCGCCACACGCATGCAGTGCACTCGGAGGCCAGAAGAGGGCGTGGGACTCCCCTGGCACTGGTCATGTGATTGCTGGGGATGAAGAGCCGCCAGTGCTTTTAAGCGATGACTCTTTGTTCCGGACCCTGTTTGTCTGTTTTTTGAGACAGAGTCTCAGATATCCCAGCTGACCCAAAACCTGGGATGCAGTTTGAGGATGATCTTAAATTCCTCATCGTCCTCCCTCCTTTTTTTTTTTTTTTAGCTGTTTTTTTTCTCAGTGATGAAAATAGAGTCAAGAGCACTGCACACGCCAAGCAAGTCCTCAACCACTGAACCACGTCCCAAAAAAACGCATGAGAACATCTGTGTGGAAAAGCCTCGTTGAAACCTGTTTAAAGGTTACGGCAGGAAAAGGAGAAAGTGTCCATGACCAGATCACCTCCCCAGATGAGACAAAAACTTCCAGCCCACAGGAGCAGGATCCCCAGAGTCATCTGAAGAACATCGCCCAGTGCTCACACGGGGTAGTAAATAGAATCCTCTCTACCGAACTTCAGATGTCCACGACCACGTTCAAAATGGACAGAAGGATGCCTGCAAGAGGCAGGAGAACGTCCGCCGGAAGAGCGATGGCGGTCTCCCAGCACCCTGAGCTTCCACCCCACTCTAGACCTGTAACGAAGACTTCACAGTAGTTCAGTCCACCTTCCTTCTATCCCCCACCCCCACCCCCCATCCCCGCCCTCATTTTTCTCTGTTTTGTGAGACAGGGTCTCACTGGGCATACTAGGCTGGCCTTGAATTCACTCCACAGCCCAGGCTGAACTCAAACCGTGTTGAGTCCCAAGCCCCCTGCACAAACAAGTCAGAACCGTAAGACCATTTGATGTCTAAAGCTGTGCTCAAGAAAGCCAACTTAAACTTGGATGAGAGATTGGACAATAGCGTGGAGAAAATGACCATAGAATTCCACAGGACATCTTCAAAACCAGGCTTCTTAGACAGTGTCTATAAATTCACAAAGCAGTTTAAGGTATGGGGTGGGGGGGCTGTAGAAAGATGGCAAGTTTGAGGAGGAGACTGGGCACAGAGTTCAGCGGCAGGGTAAGTGCCTAGCACTCACAATTCATAGTGGAGGGGTGGGGAGAAAAAAAAGAAAATGTTTCAGTGTTTCGACGTTTCAATGTGCTGGACGTTTTTACAAACCATTTGTGTAACAATGAGCAGATTGAAGCAAATTGTATTCTCTGTCATTGTTCCTTCTGCCTGTGTGTGTGTGTGTGTGTGTGTGTGTGTGTGTGTGTGTGTGTGTGTGTTTAAAGACAGAGTTTCACTGTGTAACCCAGGCTAGCTTCAAAACCTTGGGCTCCAGTGCTCCTCCTGTCCTAGCCTACTGTCAAAATGGGACCACAGATACAAGGACCATACCACCATGGCCGGCACATGCTACTTCTAACAGCTTGGGGAGAACACAGTCTCTCTGGGAACATCCAGTAGCAGTTAGAATCTGGAATTTACGTTGCATCCATGACCTAGGGAGCGTCTGCAGCCAAGTATGCTCTCAACCAGCCAACAGTACCCAAGAGATGATAACCGCCATTAAGGGAGCAGTGAGCTCTCTCTGAAGAAACGGAAGTCTGAGCCCCAAGCCCACGCCCAGCACAGCCCCTGCTAACTTTCTCTCCCTGCATCCAAATCAGTCCTGAACTGGTGGAACAGGATGACAGTGAGAATATCTCAAATCAGACCAATGGCCTCAGTGCTCCGGAATTCCAGCCTTTCTGCTCAAAGGGCATCTGGGCTGCTGTGTTGGCTAATCTTTATGACCGACTCCACTCTGTTTAGAATCTCCTAGAAGACACACTGATGGTGTGTCTGTGGAGGTTCTAGACAGGATGAACTGACCGGCAAAGATTAATCCTGAAGATGAGTGCCACCCTCCCAGACTGAATAAAAGAGTCTTGAAAACAGAGCAAGCTGGCAGAGGGCTGGCATGCCCTTTCCTCACTTCCTTACCCGCCACGGTCTAAACTGTCCTTCTTCACTGGTTAGTTTTCATCATTAACTAGACAGAATCACAAATCACCTGGGAAGAACGTCTCAGTGAGAGACTGTCTAGATCAGGTCAGCCTGTGACCGCGCCTATGTGAGATTTCCTTAATCGGGTTCATTGAGACGGGAAGACCCAGCCCACAGTGGGCGGTACCATTCCCTGGGTTTGGGTCCTGCACTATGTAAGAGTAGAGACAGATAGCTGAATAGCAAGCATACATGTGTTCCTTTCTGTGTGCTCTTGACTCTGCATGTGGTAAGCTCTTCAAGTTCCTGACTTGACTTCCCTGAGCTGTGACCTGGGATTTTTAAGCCAAATAAGTTCTTTTCACTTTGAAGTTATTTTTGTCCAAGGATTTTATCCCAGTAACAAAAATGAAACTAAAACACCCACCCTGCCTTCCCTGCCATGATGGACTTAATGAAATAAACCGTGAGCCAAGCTAAATAGTTCCTCCTGTAAGATGTTATGTCAGATAATTTGACCACAGTGGTGGAAAAGCAACTCACACCCGACCCAGGCCAGCCTCCTCCCCAGCCGGGCCCATGTTCCTGGCCTTTGAAACAAAGGGAAAAGTGGCAGGCCCTGTGGGGATGAGGCTGTGACTCAGGAAGGACTTTTTTGTTTTAGATGTATTTATTTTCTTTTATGTATATGAGTTTTTTACCTGCGTGTGCACCCCCTGTATATCTGGTGCCCTCGAAAGTCGCAAGAGGGCGTTGGATTCCCTGGAACCCGAGTTAGGCATGATTGTAAGGCACCATGTGGATGCTGGGAACGCTACCCAGGCTGTCTGTAAGAGTGGCAAGTGCTCTTGACTGCTGAGCTATCCCACCAGCCCCTCAGGAAGTGCTTGACCAGAAACTAGGAAGAGCAAGCTTAGAGTCTGGGGTGGGAGGGGTTGGGGGGGGGGTGCAGCTAAAGAGAAAAGAGGCAGAAATTGTTTTCCTCTGGCCAGTAAAGTTAATCACAAAGATCTTCACGACTGCGTGAAAAATGATTTATTCCCTTCACCTTTGACGGTGTTTGTGACGTACACCTCAACTCCACCAAGAAAAAAAAAAAAAAATCAAAGAAAGTCAACAGAACAAAGAAAACATCCAGGCTACGGGAACTCTTGGACCAGAGGATTGGGGAGTTGACATAAAATAACTTCACACAAAAATAACCCCAAGTTATAGTCCATCACTTGGGAAAGGTGCATTAACTCCTTCCTTGCCATGACAGAGAAACCTCATGAGCGTATGTCCTCCAGATAAAAGACACAGTCCCGATAACACAATTTTGTTTTTCCTCAGAAGTCTCTGCTTCTATAAACTTTTTAAAATGATGAGGAGCAGAGCCAGGTATGGCGCAACATGGCTGTAATCCTAGAATCACAAAGGATGCTAGTTCTAGGCTGACAGAGAGAGCTTGTCTTCAAAGACACACACACACAGAGAGAGAGAGAGAGAGAGAGAGAGAGAGAGAGAGAGAGAGAGAGAGAGAGAGAGAGTATCATATGTGCTGGCTAGTTTTATGCCAGCTTCACACAAACTAGAGTCATTTAGGAAGAGAGACTCTCAACTGAAAAAACATCTCCCCCAAATGGTCTGTGTATAAGCCTCTGGGGCATTTTCTTGATTGGTGACTGATGTGGGAGGGTGCAGCTCACTGTGAGTGGTGCCACCCGTGGGCTGGTGGTCCTGGGTGCTATAAGAAAGCAGGCTGTGCCGGGCGGTGGTGGCACACGCCTTTAATCCCAGCTCTCGGGAGGCAGAGCCAGGTGGATCTCTGTGAGTTCGAGGCCAGCCTGGGCTACAGAGTGAGTTCCAGGAAAGGCGCAAAGCTACATAGAGAGACCCTGTCTTGAAAAACCAAAAAAAAAAAAAAAGAAAGCAGGCTGAGCAAGCCATGAGGAGTAAGACAGTAAACAGCACCCCTGGCCCCATAGCTTCTGCTTCAGTTCCTGCCTCCAGGTTCCTGCCTTGAGTTCCTGCTCTGTGCTCTATTCCTGCTCTGAGCATCATCCCTGGATGATGGACTGTGATGTGGGGTTGTAAGCAAAATAAACTCCTCCTCCTCCTCAAGTTGTTTTTATCATGGTGTTTTATCACTGCAATAGAAACCCCAAGAAGACAAACAGACAGACAGATTACCATTTTAACCATTTCCAGGATACAGTTCAATCGCACTACATACAGTAATAATATGTAATACAGTATAACACCACTCTTCATCTCCAGGACCTTTTCAACCTTCCTCACCTGAAACATCACACTCATTAAACATTACCTCTCCATTTTCCCTCCTTCGGTTCCCAGTCACTTCATTCTGCTCTGTCTATGAGCTTGTCCATTCTTGGTGCCTCATCTAAGTAGAAAAGCAGTATTTACCCTCTCGGATCTGGCCTCCTTTACTTGACATCATGTTTTCTGGGTTCACACGTGTCCTGGCATGAGTCCAAACTCCATTCCTTCTATGGGTGGTATGTGCATGTAGCACAGCTCTATAAGCCGTGGACACTTGGGCTGCTCCATGCTTTGACTATTGTTAGTAAAGTCACTGTGAAAACAGACACACAACTGTCTATCTGAGTCTCAAGGGAAGAAAAATGAGCCTTTGATTACCTGGGGCAGATGCTGCCGCACCCATGTGGAGGAGAATTTGATGAAAATGTTTGATGAGTAGCTGAAAATTCTTGGTTAGTGCCTGTTCCTGTGCAGGTACACACCTCCCAGAAACATAAACTCCCATCCTCAAGGCAGGAGAAAGTCCCAAAGAAAATTCTCAGTGTGAGGGCTTGGTGAAGGAGACAGTCGTGGAGAAAGAGCATAGAGGCCTGGATGCTTGTCTTCTAGCTCCTCTGTGCGATAGTGCCTATGCTGAGGCAGACGGACACCAAGTTCTGCCATTCTTAGGATACGGAGGGGCGTGGGGACTACTGAACCAAGGAGAAGGAAGAGGAACAAGTCTCTAGTCTCTGCATAAGTACATCTTAGAGCCAGACCATTAGAGATCGCCTACCATTGGTGGATATGGAGCACGTGATCGCAGAGACTTCACTACAAAGGCCCAGCACTCCATATCATACACAGCTGATAATGCCCACATTCCACCACCATGTTGGCAGGTATCAGGTAACATCTCAGGTACACAGGTCTTCATGGATGGGAGAGAGACAAGAGCATGGGAGAGACCCCATTTAAAGTACGGACACAAAGGAAAACCCTCAAGCTGAGAGTGGAACAAACATTCGGAAAATCCATCTGGGGAGTCCCCAGAGGGGAGACAATCACACTTAAAGAATTCGAAGCCTGTGGGACACAGGTAAAACTCCACAAAAGTCTCAACTCTGACCTGACTCACAAGTACACACTGACTGGGAAGCCTATTTACTTCAGCCTTCACCATTGTAAGCAACAGTCAAAGAAGAAGAAAACCACTATGAGGGATACAAGGAGCTCCCCTCCTGAATAAACAAAGTTGTGGATTTGCAGATATGACATAAATGTCAGAACTTTAATAAAGTAAATTTAAGTAATTGCAATTAATATATTACAGGTTTTAGGGAGAAAATAGACAACATATAAAGCAGCATAGGCCATTTCACCAGTGGAGAAAATTCATTAAAGAAAGCAGTTAAGAGTACCAAAATGAAAAATAGTGAGCAGGAGTGAAGAGTACCACTAACGGACATATCAACTAGTAATGGAAACAAAGGGTACCACTGATGGACACATCAGTCAGTAATGGAAACAAAGGGTACCACTGATGGACACATCAGTCAGTAATGGAAACAAAGGGTACCACTGACGGACACATCAGTCAGTGATGGAAACAAAGGGTACCACTGATGGACACATCAGTCAGTAATGGAAACAAAGGGTGCCACTGACAGACACATCAGTGGTGGAAACAAAGGGTACCACTGATGGACACATCAGTCAGTGATGGAAACAAAGGGTACCACTGATGGACACATCAGTCAGTGATGGAAACAAAGGGTACCACAGATGGACACATCAGTCAGTAATGGAAACAAAGGGTGCCACTGACAGACACATCAGTGGTGGAAACAAAGGGTACCACTGATGGACACATCAGTCAGTGATGGAAACAAAGGGTACCACAGATGGACACATCAGTCAGTAATGGAAACAAAGGGTACCACAGACAGACACATCAGTCAGTGGTGGAAATGGACACACCACCTCGTGATGGAAATGAAGGCTGTCACCAATGCGAACACTACCTGTGATGGAATGAGCATTTCAATCATTGTCATAATTTCATTCCATGGCTATGATAAAAAACATTTTGCCCAAAAGCAACTTCGGGAGGAAAGGGTTTATTTCATCTTACACTTCAAGGTCATAGTTCATCATTGAGGGAACTCAGGGTAAGAACCCAAGATCATGAAGCCAGAAACCATGGAGAAACACTGCTTGCTGGCTCATCAGGCTCATGCTTCTCTAGCTTTCTTTTATGGCCCAAGACCACCTGCCTAGGATGATACCGCTCACAGTGCACTGACCAAGTGAGATAGCTCACGGGGCAAAGGTGCTCGCCACCACATCCAATCCCCAGGACCTGCCTACACGGTGAAAAGAGCAAACAGACTCCCTCCAGTTGTCCCCTGACCTATGTGCGTGTGACGCACGTAGTGGCAGGGTTAAACACGTAAATTGCTAGGCAAAAAATAAACTTTAAAGATCCACAAAATGGATACCCGTTTTATTTTGTTTTCCTTGTGTTTGGTTTTGGTGTCGGTGATTCAGGGCGGCAGCCATGCTAGATAGACTAGTGGACCTCCAGCCTCCATTCTGTCTGTCACCATTATAGCTGACAGACATAAAATCACTCCGTCAAATTGCTACAAAAGGGCCTAATTGATTACTCTTGATTCTTGCGCTTGTGTCATGAACGAGTAGGAGTTCGCAGCACAGTCCCATTGTTGTACACCTCACTTCCTATCATCACCTTGTCCTAGGAGGGGTGAGGAAAGTTAGGAGAGCAATCAAAAAAAATGATCATGGGGAACCAACAGCCTGGTGAGAGTGGCCTGTCAGGGTCTAACTTGGCCTTGAATCAGTTTGAACTCGAGGAGACAAGCCCTAGCTGAGGACTTGGTGTTTCCTTAACTGGGATCTAAACTCTCCAGTCTCCCCACACCTATCTTCCCACCACACTACTACATTTTGTTCTGAGATATCAGTTCTTCACTGTCTAGCAAGGAGCTGTACATCCCTAGGCTGTGTGACTCTGGACTGTGTGACTCTGGACTGTGTGACTCTGGACTGTGTGACTCTGGACTGTGTGACTCTGGACTGTGTGACTCTGAGCTGTGTGACTCTGGACTGTGTGACTCTGGACTGTGTGACTCTGGACTGTGTGGCTCTGGGCTGTGTGACTCTGAGCTGTGTGACTCTGAGCTGTGTGGCTCTGAGCTGTGTGGCTCTGGGCTGTGTGGATCTGGACTGTGTGACTCTGAGCTGTGTGACTCTGGACTGTGTGGCTCTGGACTGTGTGACTCTGGACTATGTGGCTCCAGGCTGTGTGTCTATTGGCTGTGTGTGTGTGGCTTTAGGTTGTGTGGCTCTGGGCTGTTTGTGTGGCTCTAGACTGTGTGGTTCTGGGCTATGTGGCTCTGAGCTGTGTGTCTCTGGGTTGTGTGGCTCCAGGCTGTGTGTCTCTGGACTTATATATTTTTGGACAAGCTGCTGATTCCAGAACCATCTCTCTACAAATTCAGCTTACTGTTTTCAGGAAGGAGATTCTTTGGGGGTAGTAAAGTAAATAGATTGTCAAAGGAGGCTCTTTGAATTGCTTTTGAGAAAAATTCACGTTGGGGATCAAATTCCAGCTTCTAAGTACTTTGAAGATTTACAAACACAATTTATACTTTGTGATTCTGCAAAATATATCCTGACACTAGTCACTGAAATTGTACTCCCTTTCTCTTTTGTTTTAATTTTGCTCTATTTTTCTTAGACAAGATCTCACTATATTCTCCAGTTGGTCTGGAACTCAATATGCAGACCAGGTTAGCCTTGAACTTGAAAGACTCTCTTCCTGCCTCTGCCTCTCCAGGCCTGGATTACAAGCATTGATCAGTGTGTTCTACTCTTCTGTCGTAGAAACTATAAATCAAGAGTTGGGGATATAGCTCAGTGGTAAAGTCCTCACTTAGCATGCATGAGGTCCTAGGATCAATCCCTAGATTAAAAACAAAACAACAACAACAAAAAACAAGAAAGCGAAAACCACACACCAAGACTATTCTGCTCTGGGAACATAGCTCAGTAGCCTACCCAGCAAGTATAAAATGAGGTTCTATCTCCAGGAGAAGTGGCCCTAGGGTTGTAACAGAACTATTAAAAGAGTAAATATAATATAGTGTGTCTCTGTACAGTTAATTCTATATATTTCCATGGGGGAAAATTACATACTTAAAAATAAAGTGTCTTAACTGGGTGTGATGGCTCAAACCTGTAATCCCAGCACTTAAGAACCTGAGGCAGAAGGATTAACTCCAAATTCAAAACCAGCTTGGACTATGTAGGGACTCTGAATTGAGCATAGGTGATGATTTGAGGTGTTTCCTCACCAAAACAAAACAAAACTCATGTCATCAATAACTTCACTCACTAATATAAAGCATGGAATGTCTCAGGATCTGGTGGTTTCTGCCTCTTTGTCTTGGGAGACTGATATTCGAGAAAGAGAGAGGAGAGTGGCATTGTTTGGTTTGTTCCTGTCTTCTTCCATCTCTATCAAGAGCCAAAAAATAAGGGTCAGAACGTTAATAATGTCCTTTTCTTATCCCAGAAGAAGAGGGCCATTAGAGAATAAAAGCCTCTCCCTGCCATTGTCAAAACAACACATAAAACATGGAATCTTCCCTCCCAAATTAAAATTGAAGAGAGATTTCTTCTCATTCCAGAAATAACAGAGGCAGAGTACCCCTTCCTGGTTGGATGGTGGGATGGGACAGGAATGGAAAGAAACAGTATTTATTTGAGTGCAGGGTGACTTTCCCTTCCTAAAAGGTAGACACGGTGATGAACAACCTTAACTGTCAACCCTGCCTGGATTTGGAGTCACCTAGGAGACACAGTTTCATGGGTGTCTGACAGTGTATTTCCAGAGGGTTTAACTAAGGAAGGGAATCCTACCCTGAATGTGAGTGGCACCATCCTATGGGTTTAGACCTTAGATTGAGTTTTTTAAGAGAGAGAGAGAGAGAGAGAGAGAGAGAGAGAGAGAGAGAGGACACTGAATCCCAGCATTCACTGCTCTACTTCCTGGCAGTGAGAATGACCAGATGCCTTAGCTCCTCCCACCATGCCTCCCCACCTTGATGGACAGTGAGCCACATTAAGCCCTTCCTCTCTTAAGCTACTTTTGTCACAGCACTGAGAAAAGTGACTAATACAACACCCTATGTCAAACAAAGTGCTATTGTAAAGTTCCCATCCAGAAACAAATGATGAACCTGGTTTTGATCTTCTCACCAGTTCTCCACATCCGCTGGGGAAGAATGTAGCCAGGCAGAGTGCTCTTGGACAGAACCCAAGTCTAAGTTCACAGCATGGCTATGGGTGAGTCACCCAGCAAGTGGTTTCCAATTTCGAGGTAGGCAGAATACTCCAACCTGCAAGATTGTAAGCTCCAGTGAGATGAGTACTGCTGTGGAATAATCCTTCTGTACCCTGTGTGAATGTATGCCACTATGATTGGTTTAATAAATAAGCTGACTGGCCAATAGCTGAACAGGATAAAGTTAGGCAGGAAAGCTAAACTCAGAATGATGGGATGAGGAAGAGCAGAGTCAGAAGAGTCACCAGCCAGATGGAGAACAAAAGTCAGATACACAAAATGGGACAGAGGTAAAAGCCAGGAGCCTCAGGGAAACAAACAGATGAATAGAAATGGGTTAAGTTGTAAAAGCTAGTTAGTAACAAGTCTGAGCTATTGACTGAGCATTTATAATTTATGTCGTGTCTTGGAGTCAGTTATTTGGGAGCAGGCAGTGGAGAACAGAAAAATGTTGCCTACAAAGTATCAAACATTTAGAGGGTGGAGGATGCAGCATTTGCCAGCTGCAGGACCCTGGGTATGGTCCCCATCATCACAATAACAAAAGAGCAACATTTAGATAGACACAAGCCAACAAGAAACATAAATACCCTTCTTTTCTGTCTCTAGCCAAGACACTATGTGCTAAACTTAACACTTCTGCTAATAGGAGAAAATTCCCCAACACAAGACTATTCCATTGTTATACAATATTCATTTCATGTAGAAAAAAGAATAAATGTTAAAGTTATTTTTAAGCCTAATTGTCTCTATAAGTTTCTTTACTTTGGCAGTAGTTTTTAATTGTTTGTTTTGTGTTGTGTTTTTGGACTTTATGTTTTGTTCCAGTTTTTATTCAAGAAAAACCATCATGATTGTTTCAAAGTATATACCGCAGCATTGTTACCACTTATGTTAGTTATAGAACTGGGAACATTCTCTCTCCTCTCTCAAGTGCCCCTGTCCAAATCCTGAGTCTGAGGCTTATTGTAAATGTAAATTCAATTACACACAGTATTCCAAATGGGCAATGCTTTGTTGGTCAAAAAAGGAAAGATGGCCCCAAGCATGCAACTATGTATACCACTTTCCATCTTCTTAAAACAGACTTTATTAGTTTAATTATAATTAGAGAAAGGAGACATGATTCCAAACCTATATTGAATGACTAATGAGAACTAGAAGAAATAAAAGCATGGGAACACATGAGAAAAAGCTTATCTGTATTTCCAAGTAGCATTTTAGTAATAATTCCTACTCTGTAATGTCTTTCCCAAGATCAAAGGGCTCTAACAATGCCACAGGATCCTTAAAACATACATTTGTGGTACGAGGAAGCCACTGTGATTTCATTTTACAAATGAAAAGGATGCTAGCTTTCAGTGACTATAACAAATACCTAGAATATCGACTTAAAAAGAAAAAAAGGTTTATTTTGGCTTACAGTTTGCAAGGTGCCTGTTGGCCCTGTGACTTTCAGCCTGTGAAAGTCCTCACATGGCAAGCAGTATGTGGTTGAACGAGTAGCTCACTTAAGGTACCCAGGGAGGAAAGAGAAAAGAAGAAAAGACCAGAGTCTCTTAATTTCCTTCCAGGATATGCCCTCTATGGACAGGGCATAGTACTAACCTCTTAATGGTTCTGCCACCTTCCAGTAGTGCCAAACTGGAGACCACAACATGGTCCTTGGTGGCACGGTCCATGAACTGTAGCAAGCCAGATAACATAGAGTTCTTGACCAAGTTGCTGCTCTTTTCAAACCTGGAAGTAGACTTCTTTCCAATCACACAGTAGTGACTGTGAGCCAGGAGAAAGGCGCTGGTGCCGGATGTATGTCATGGCAGCTTCTCCTGTATCATCCATCCTTGGGCCACTGGTCACATAAGCAGTTGTCCAGAATGTGCAGGAAAGCTCTGCCATCCCCTCTCTAGGTCGTCAGAGCTACGCACAGCTGTGCTTCCCTGTCGCCGTAGGCTGCCACTTGCAACGCACCCCAGAGCAGGAGCACACCCTCCCCGCAGGAGTCCCATAGACCCTCTGGAGACTTAAAGCCAGGCGTTAGACTCATCCCCTCAGTTAGCCCAGGTGGAGTAAGTGACATTAATATGATTTCTGGTTGCCACCATGAGCATCAGTTTGCCAGGTAACCTTGTCAAGCAGACATCTAAGTGGCCCTGTTAATTCAGAGTAACACAATAGTAAGTAGCAATGTGTACTCCTCGGAGATGTAGCATGCTCCTGGAATCTTGTGGCAAGAGGCACATGGTAAGACTCACGTAGCAACTGTTAGTCGCAGCTCTCCTGGAACCTTTACTTCTTGAATCTCTCCAACGATAATAGAAGAGCCATGTTTATGTCCCTAGCTCATCAATAAACTAGACTAGAGGTGTCCTCCTTTCTATTTCATTAGAGAACCAAAGAGAAGGCATAATGACTGGTTTTAATTGTCAGCTTATGCTTTCCAGATCAGGTTGGCCTGTGGTCCTGTCTTAGGAAGATTATCTTGATCATGTTAATTGACATGGAAAGACCCAGCCCACCATGAGCAGTACCATTCCCTGGTTTGGGGTCCTGGATGGTGTAAGAGTGAAGGAGAGCTTCTAGCAGTCACGCACATTCATTTCTCTGTGCTCTTGATTTTGGTTGTGGTGCGGCGCTTCAGGTTCCTGCCTTGACTTCCCCACAGTGAAGGACTGTGAACTGGAAATGTAGCTAGGGTGTTTTAATCACAGCGCAAGAAGCAAAGCTTTAGCAGTCGGTATTTGTAAACTGTTCTGCCCAAAGCTAGAATGAGGGCGGTTATACAGGAGAGCAATGGAAACTGTCAGGCAAGGTCCCTTAGTAAACATATGTCGTCTTCCAGGGTGGGTGACTACATCAGAGCTCAGAGGCCACAGCTGCAAACCCTCGCTGGTGTTTCTTCAGTCTTAACAATTAAGTCCTTTCTCCCAGACATTATCTTGACCACGGCACCAGCTTGCCTCACTGTCTCTACATCCATGGGCACCAATCCTACATTATTGCTGGGTAAGAAGGTCACATAAGGAAGTAGAGGGTCATATATGTCACTGGTTGTTGGTGAGAGTTAAATCATGACTCATGGTTATGTGTGGCTGAGGCTGCTCCTAAATAGCAAGAGTCCAGTGTTTCGGGCACATGTGGGCAGAATTAACCGGGCTGGTCCAGGACTGGCCTACAAGCTTGATATGATGGTACCAGTGTTTACACGAGAACTTCCAAGAAAAGGTCAAAGTCAAAAGTTCATGTCTAATCCAGTCATTAGAAAACAAGGGGACAACTGTGTTCAGAACCCCAATGTGTGATAGGAAGAGAGAAAGCATGTGATGTCAGAACAGAGGCAGGCAGAATGATCCTAAAACAGACCCCAAGAGATGGCATAGACAGTAGAGTTATATGCAAGAAACGTGAAGCCAAGGATCGTAGTTGAGAGTGTAATGTTGTCGTCAGCACTAAAACATGCCTGAGGAGGACAGAAAAAAACCAGCAAGGAGAGAGAGACACCGATGAGAAATGCAATACAAGTGCCTTCTGTGTCCTACACAAATGTCCCATCAGTCCCCAGGAGTGGCTATTAGAAGATGCTGGACAGATGAAAGACATATGGGTCACTTCCTGGACCAGGGAAACCCCACTGACTCATCAGTACCTTACCTAACACATGTGAGACTGACTTAAAGAACACAGAAGGTCACACACACATAACATGTATGCAACAAGGTTCATGATAAAGAGCAATCGCCTTGTGCAATTACAATTTGTTGTTAAAAAAAAAAAAAAAAACAACTCTGTTGTACTTAGCCCAACAAATGTCTTAGAAGCACAAGTTCTTGGTAACTTTTTAAATTTACATTTACTTATTTTAGTGTGTGTGTGTGTGTGTGTGTGTGTGTGTGTGTGTGTGTGAAATTGGGGAGGGGGTGATAACACAGAGGGCAGAGGGCAGCTAGTGGTATATGGTTCTCTCCTTCCACCATGTGGGACCGAGGAAACAAACTCAGATGGTCACTGGGCTTGGTGCCAAGCACCTTTACCTGAGGACCCCACAAATACATGCGAAGAGCATGTCTGCATGCGAACAGTCCTCATTAGTTTACAGGTCACAGGTACGGTCTGGCCTATGTTTTACTTTGTCTCATCCTCTCATGCATGTGACTTCTGTCTCACCTGGACCACCAAGACAGACAGCAAGCCACACTGCGTGCATGAAGCACCTGTGCATGTGGGCTTGACACTCGGTCAACTCACTGAGCAGGGAGCTGTGCATTCACTAACGGGATGTGCAAAGCCTGGTGCCTGCTGCAGCAGGAAGACGGTAACATGTCTCTCCTGGTTTTGAAACTTGCTGAACTGCTCTATGCTGGGGGGGGGGGGGGGGGTGTTGTTTTTATAGTTGTTATTTTCTGCAGTGGGTGTTGAAGTGCCAGCACTTTCTAATCAAAATGGACCATTCCTTCACACAGAAGTCAAACTGAGTAAATTAAAGACTCACAAATTTAAAAACGAATTTAAACATCACTAGATCTGGGTCTGGGGAGATAGCTCCGAGGTTAAGAGCACTGGCTGCCCTTCCAGAGGACCCGAGTTCAATTCCCAGCAACCACATGGTGGCTCACAACCATCTGTAATGAGATCTGGTGCCCTCTTCTGGCCTGCAGGCACACATTCAGGCAGAACACTGTACACATAATAAATAAATAAATGTTTTTTAAAAAATCACTAGATTGCTGGGCAGTGGTGGCACACACCTTTAATCTCAGTGCTTGGGAGGCAGAGGCAGGCAGATCTCAGTAGTTTGAGGTTAGCCTGGTCTACAAAGCAAGTTCCAGGAGAGCCAGGACTGTGATACAGAGAAATCCAGTCTCAAAAAACCAAAAAAACAAAACAAAACAAAAACAACAACAAAAAAAACCCCACTAGATCTTGAGTTATATGTATGTTTCTATGTATATATTCATTGTGTTGTGTGTGTGCTCTTGGGGACACATGGGCATGGGCATGTGTGTGTCACTGCCTGTGTGTGGCTGTCAGAGACCAGCTCGTGGTGCTTCTCTCCTTCCACCACGAGGGTCCTGAAGATCAAGCTCCCGCCATCAGTTTTGGGTACAAGCCGCAGCACATGCTGAGCCATCAGTTTTGGGTACAAGCCGCAGCACCTGCTGAGCCATTTCATCAGCCCTACATCTTCAACCTATTGCGGGTTTGACTCTGACTTCCCTGACGTCCAGCTGCCGGCCCGGCCACGGGTCTTGTCTAAGCCTGCTGAGCAGTACTTAGGGTAAATTCCACTCGCGCTATTTCATACCGTCCTCCCAACAAAGTGCAGCTCTAGTTACTAACCCCCACTGTGTGAGGCAACTGAGTGGCTGATTAGCCTAAGATGACACCCTTAATAACATTCCATGTGTGAACTTGAACCCAGACCCTTCAGAAACAAAAACTGCCTATACCCACAGCAGGTATTTAATCTATGAAAACAGTGCGGTGAGCTTTTGGATAGTACTTTTGACTAAATGAAGTGCTGCCACAGACAACCGAGAATAGGGCTCCTGGCGGATCCTACTTCAAGCCTAGCAGGGAGATGCCTTTTGCCAGGGCCGGGATGAAGAACAGGCCAGAGAAAAGAGCCCATTCATGTTTTTTTTCGCCGGGCCAAGAATTTACGGGATGGATATTCTGAAGAGAGTTATTTTTGTTTTATTTGTTCTGTTCAGGTGTTTGTGGCTGTGGCGGCTCCACACGAAGCCAGAAGAGCCTCGAAAGAATCGAAGCGCTTTGCTGTGGGCAAGTGGCTTTCCAACAGGCCCCCAGCCTTCTTCTGCAAAGAGCTGCGGTGCTACGGAAGCCCCTCCCACCCCCCCACCCCCCTCTCACCCACCCTACCCCACCCCTCCCCGCTTGCCCCAGTGGGAATCCTAGGGACACTAATACACTGCCAGAAGCCATGGGAAAGAGCTCCATAAATCTGCTACTGAGAAAAGGTCGCTCTCACAATGGGACAAACAAATTCAGCTCTTCAGAGCAACCAGGGACCTCCTTGGGGCAACTTGCATACAAATGCCCGCAAACAACTTCCTACAGTCTGAGGAGAAGTGAAGCTCGTGGGCTTTATTGTCCACCACCCCCCAGCCCCCACCCTACCCCCGTGTTAAACACAATGCAGTCTCTGGAAGGATTTACCTCACAACCTGCTTCACAGTCAAGTGTCAGGATGGGGAAATGACCCTTGACAGCTCACAGTCCCGAGGATGGAGAGCCACTTCTTCCTGTTTAGGAGGCGTATGTGAAGATCCCATGCTGGACTAGGCTTAAGGTCAGATGTGATAAATGCTACACCAGGTTTTACAGGGGGAACATGCTTTCTTATTTTCATGGGGAAAAAGTTTCCATTTGTTTATTTGGGCAGGGATGGCATCATCAGTAAAGACATATTTATTTGCTAGGTAGTTGCTGTACTCCTGTACATATCTCCTGCCACACCTGTGTTTTAAGATATTGCTCTTACCTATGCTTACTTATATTTTTAATCAACACAACTGAAAACAAGTTGACATTACTTTGAGTCAGGGCTAATAGAAGAAAGACAGACGGACTGACAGACAGGTGATAGAATTTAAGACTACATGAACTGCCAGGTGGTGGTGGTGCACACCTTTAATCCCAAAAGCAGGTGATCTCTATGAGTTCGAGGCCAGCCTGGTCTACAGAGGAAGTTCCAGGACAGCGTAGATTACACAGAGAAACTCTGTCTTGAACCCCCCCCCCAAAAAAAAGGGGGGCTGGAGAGATGGATCAGTGGTTAAGAGCACTGGCTGCTCTTCCAGAGGACCTGGGTTCAATTCCCAGCACCCACATGGCAGCTTACAACTGTCTGTAGTTCCAATTCCAGGGGAGACATACATGCTGGCAAAACACCAATAAATATAAAATAAAATAAAAAATAGCCGGGAGGTAGTGGCGCACACCTTTAATCCCAAAAGCAGGTGATCTCTGAGTTCGAGGCCAGCCTGGTCTACAAAGCAAGTTCCAGGAAAGACGCAAAGCTACACAGAGAAACCCTGTCTCAAAAAACCAAAAAAAAAAAAAAAAAAATTTAAAAAACACAGGGTTTGGTGTGCAACTGGTTAGTAGAGTACTTATCTAGCATGCATAAGGTCCTAGATTTGATTGGAGCACCCTGTAAACCTCCACCATCTAAAAACCCAGTGCTAGGGAGGTAGAGGCAAAAAAATCAGGCGTCCAAATTTAACCTTAGCTACATAACAAGTTCCAGGGCAGCCCAAGCTACCTTGTCTCAATCAAAACATAAAAGTTCAAATAATCATTTGAGTTTTGAAGCAGAAGGTAATTGTGTTAAGTGTATGTGTGTTTTGCCTGCGTGTATGTCTGTGCACCATGTTCACGCCTAGTGTCAGCAGAGATGAGAAGCTAACGTTACTTGGAACTGAAGTTAAGATGGGTGTGAGCCGGCATGTGTCATATATGTGCTGGAAATCAAACCTGGATCTTCTGACAGCAGCCAGTACTCTTAACTGCTAAGCCACCTGCTTTGTTAGGCTTTCCATTGCTGTGAAGAGACACCATGACCATGGTGTCACTTATAAAACAGGAACGTTAAATTGGGGTGGCTTACAGTTCAGAGATTAGTCCATTATCATCATGGTGTGACACGGTGGTGTGCAGGCAGACATGGTGCTGGAGAAGGAGCTGAGAGTTCTACAGCTTGACTTGCAGGCAACAGGAAGTCAACTGTGACACGAGGAGTAGCTTGAGTATAGGAGACCTCAAAGCCCACCCCAACTTCCTCCAACAAGGCCACACCTCCTAATAGTGACACTCGCTTTGGGGGCCATTTTCTTTCAAACCACCACACCACCTCTCTATCCCTGAAGGTAATCTTTCAATGCTGCGTTTGTTAAGGAGAGAAAATGTGTAGGTTTATTTATTTTTTATTATTATTATTATTTATTTTTATTTTTATTTATTTTATTTATTTTTTTTTTGAGATGGGTCTTGAATTCCATCTTGGCCTCCTGGAATTTTAAGAGGCAATCTGTAACTTTCACTCTCTTTGCTTTTCCTGTGGCCCCTGGGCAGAGGCTTATCTCTAGGAGAAGAGAATGTACCAGTCCTCCCAGGGCGGCTGGGAGTCAGGAAGCCCCTGAGGGGTTGAAGTAGACCTTCAGGTTACAGGCTCCCAGTGGCTTGTTCTTAACTCTTTAGGGGAGTCTGACGACAACTTTGGACATACTAAAGTTCTCAAAGTGAAATGCAACTCTTTAAGACTATTAGCTATATGTTTCCTTACGTTAGCTTGGAAACTGCACCAAATTTAAAGATAGGCTGACCCATTTGCCTTTGTGGTAATGTTTCATTAATTTCTAGGCTCATTTAATGTTTTTTTCCTCCCTGGCTCCCTTAACTAGCAATTTGTTCTCTTTTAGGCTAAACACACACACACACACACACAATATATATATATATATATATATATATATATATATATATATATATATATATATATATTTAATTTTATTTTAATTTTTTTTTCAGTGCTACAGAGCCTGGAGCATGCATGCAACATTTTGCCAGAATTCCACCTCAGCTTGCCAACACAAATAGTAACCTAGAAGACAGTAGGTTAGGATGGAAAAACAAAAGGCCACAGGTAGTGGTTTATATTTACTGATAACATGAATCCAAATGCCTGATGAGAAAACTTCATGATCTGTCTTTCTGCCAATTCTCTCTCTGGGTTTCTAGAAATGTAAATGCTATTGATCACAGCTCCTTGCTGGTCAAAGGCCAGTTTGCCTTCTAATCCAAAAGAGAAGTAGCCTCTCTTACCAGGGCAACTATGAATTTAGGTCTCTGGCTATCAAAACCACATTCACTCAATTTAGTTAAAAATTACTCTAACATGGACATCTAACACACACACACACACACACACACACACAAAGAAAAATGAGAAACTGCTGTTAGAGATGTGGAGGCTAGAGTTCCCTCGAGAGAGTCCAAGGGAGAGAGATAAGGGAGGAAGAGCTTCTTGATTTCTCAAGGACTTAACTACTAAAGCAATTTTTGTTTGTAAGCTGAGCGTCTTCAGAGAGACTTGACACGACGCCTCTCGGTTTATTAATTCATCACCTCTAACTTAGTCTCCACGTGCCTAAAAACAAGCCAGCTTCCCTCAAGCCCTGCCAGCTGCTTCTGCACTCCTCTAAAAACTGTTCAATGTATAGTTAGTCTAGGAGCACAGAGCCTACTCACTTAGCACTTTCAGTTTGTACTGCATGCAGTTCCGTGATCAGCTAGTCTTTCCCAAGTTCTCCTCCTCAGATTTGGTCCAGAGCAATCTAATCTACCATGTGAAATCATCCTAGAGGCCATCTAGCCGTTGGCTACTAGGTAGAATGGTTCTCTTGATAGTCCTGAGGAATGCCTGTGCTCTAACTGCCTAGCAAAGCATTCCACCCCTCCCCCCATGGCTGCTTATCAATCCCTTTCCTACTAGCCTTTCCACATTCACAGTGTGAAAAAAGTTTGCTGACACGTGCTGGTAGACTTCCTTAGCCGTAAATATATCTAAATTCTTTTTCTTTGTTTTTAAAAATTAATATTATCTTATTGTATGAGCATTTGTCTGTGTACCACACGCATGCCTGGTACCTGTGGAGGCCAAATGGGGGGCATTAGATCCCCTGGAACTGGAGTTTCAGATCATTGTGAAGCACTGTGTGGGTGCTGAGAATCTAACCCATGTCCTCTGGAAGAGCAGCCAGTGCTCTTAGCCACTGAGCTATCTCTCCAGTCCCTGCTTCCACATTTTATAAAAAGAAGATTCGTTGGAAAATTGCCTCGCTGCAGGAAATAAATTCCTATCTAGTTAATTCAGCTTCACTCCTTTCCAAATTTCTCAGATGAGAAAAGCAAATCACAGTGCAAGCTGTAATACAATTCATTGTTAGCAGGTCCAGGAGGACATGTTTAGCGTGTAAGCCACACTCCAAATAAAGAGGTGACCAAAATTGGAAGAGGGTGTAAACCGGTATCTTGGATTCTCAGATTAACCGCTAGCTTTATGAGTCAGCTAACTGATGAATTGGGTACAGGGAATCAGGGTGAGTTGACAGCCCAGTGCTTAGTTTTTCAGTTATAACTTGGCCCAAAGAGTAACACACCAGACTAACACCTTCTCCCAATAAATTAAATAATCCATCACTTACGAGCCCCTGCTCCATGACAAAATTCCAGAAACCAGTACAGCAGCTCCTTGTATTTTGCTGAAAGCACCAATGGGCATGGTTTTGGTTTTTGTTTTTTTGGGTTTTTTTGGGTTTTTTTTTTTTTTTTGTTTTGTTTTTTTTTGGTGGTGGTGGGGTTCGAGACAGGTTTTCTCTGTGTAGTTTTGGTGCCTGTCCTGGATCTCGCTCTGTAGACCAGGCTGGCCTTGAACTCACAGAGACCCGCCTGGCTCTGCCTCCCGAGTGCTGGGATTAAAGGCGTGCACCACCACTGCCCGGCTTCCCATGGGCAAGTTTTAACTGATGGTGGTGACTGTGCAAAATGAACCCAGCATCCAAGTGATCCTGAGATGTCATCTCCATCTCCCTGACACTAACCACTGTATCTGCAACTCAGAAGGGAAGTGGGTACATGAGACTAAAATGTTCTTCTGGTAGCCATACAGTTACCTCGAAAGGAACTATTACAAACCAAAATACTCAGTAGGCTCGAGAAAAGCACACACAGACACAGCACACGGCTACTAACAATCCTAAGTGCAGCCTGCAGTTTACTGAAAAGCTGCAGTTTACTGAAAAGCTGCCCACCTCAAATATGCAAATTTGAGACAGTACAAAATCAATTAAAAACAACCGACCCTGTAAAACAGTCATTCGTTCACAAGTTTTAGGAAATGCTAGTTGAGACCATCTAGTTCATCTGTGTCTTTTTTTTTTTTTTTTTTTTGTAAATTTAGACAAGGTCTCATTATGTAGCCCTACCTGACATGGAACTCACAGTATAGACTAAGCTAGCTTTGAACTCACAAAAATCTGCCTGCCTCTGCCTCCCAAGAGCTGGTATTAAAGGTGCGTGCCCAGCATTAACAGGCACCTTCCTTCCTTTCTTTCTTTCTTCCTTTCTTTCTTTTTTTAGAAACATTTTTTTTCTTGGTACTGGAGTTTGAACCCAAGGCCTCATAAGTATTAGACAAGTATTCTATCATCGACACTGACACTTTTGTGTTCTGTTGAGGGTTTTTGTTTATTTGTTTGCTTCAACTTTTCTTTTTTTTTTTTTTTTTTTTTTTTTTTTTTTTTTTTTTTTTTGATACTGGGTCTCTCTAGGTAGCCCCTGCTGTCCTGCTGGAACTTGTTATGTAGACCAGGTTCAAACTTATGGAGATCCTCCTGCCTCTACTTCCCAAGTGGTGGTGGAATTTCCTGGCAACTTTTATTCTTAACAGAAAGAATTACAGCATCTCCCTATTACCCCTGAGAGATTGAACACAGAACCTGATACCACGTTTTTCACAGTAATCCTCTGTGAAGGTTGTATTGTTGTCCCCATTCTCCAGGCAACAAAACAGAGCATTCAGCTTGTTTCCAGTTTGCTGAAGTTCACCCAGCTCTGCAGGTTTAAAGTTATTTAGGCTAAGAGGCACAGAAGAGGACCAATTAGACATTCTAAGGGGAAAAAGCTGTCCTGGCCCCAGAAGGGCCGTCCCACAGCTAGACTAGATGCCACCGCTTTCAAGCTTTTAGCCTATAATCAACCCATATTGAAACCAGATTTCCGGGCGCTCCGGAGGAGAGCTTTGTGATTTTCTAAAGCAGACATGTTTAGTATTTTAGAAGGTCAAACCCCCTATGGTGCAGTGTTTTTAATAAAATCAGTTGAACAGAAATTAGAGACACACCAGTCAATTTCTAGGAAGCCTCTGAGCCCTCCGAAATAAGAGAGGAAAGAACATGAAAGACAAAATCATGTACGGATCAATTTCTTTCAAAAGGGGTAGGACTTCAGGGGTTGAGATACAGAAACATCATGACAAACTTGGGCCCATTTGCGTCTGGTTTGAGCAAATTTCCACTTAGAAAGGAAAACAACTTTGGGGAGTGCTCAGTGTTGTTTTAAACAGGGCTGTTCTGGGTAGTAGTACAGTCTTACACAGCCGCCTCAAAATAAGCACATGAACCTCTAGGAGAACAGTGAACTAATGAACCAATCATCACACCATTCTTGGATCACCAAAGCAGATAGGCAGCCTTGCCTCCTGCTGCGAGCACGCTACTCTCACAGGGAAGCCAGAGGCCCTTCCGTCAGCACACAGTGCTCAGCAACCCACAAAGCAGAAAAACCTGCACTACTTTTCATTGACAGGGCACGCTGTGCAGAGATCCGACCCGTGAAGACAAATGTAAACACAGGATTTGCTCTTAGGAAAAGGGGGGTTATGTCATGTGGCTAGAATTGGGTCCCCAGAAAAGTCAGAGGGGCCAGGAGTCCCCACCCCACAGAACAGACTGGGGTAGACTCAGAACAGGAGGCAGGTCAGCGGACACAAAACCTCAAGTTCTGTGCTCAGCTTCGGGTAAGCTTTCACACTGGGCAGACCCATGCCTTTCTGCAGGACCGTGTGCACAGATGTTTTTTTCCTAATGAGCTGCTGAGCTGCTAATTCACTCAAAGTCACTTGAAATTCATGAACAAGGAGCAAATAGAGGAAAATGTGTCTCCATAGCGCTAATAGAAATGATGACTACTCAAAGCAGTGGTTCTCAGCCTTCTGCTGCAAACCTTTAATACAATTGCTGGTGTAGTGACCCCCCAACCATAAAATTATTTCATTGGTATTCATAACTGTAATTTCACTACTGTTACAAATCATAATGTAAATATCATGGAGTTGAGACCCACAGGTTGAGAAGCACTGACTTAAAAAAAAAAAATCACTGACCTAAGCCAGGGATGTCAGTGAGGGACTAAATTCTCAGCACTTGAGAGATTGAGGTAGGATTGTGATTTGGGGTGCCCCCTGAGCTAAAACAGAAGCGTAGGGGTAATGGCTGACCTTGCATGAAGCGACAAAGGAAAGAACAATGTATGAGGTGCACAAGCCTCATCCTCCAAGCAACAGTTACTGCAACCTGAGCAAAAGCAGGGGTAAGGGTGGAAAACTCACCACCTGCCAGTTCTGATCCATCAATCCTCTTCTCTTGCCAGGTTTGAAATGTGAAGTTCAAGTCTTTGATCCTTTAAAATGGCAAACATGGGGGGGAGGGGGTAAGGCCATAATAGGATGGTGGAGAGTACACATAAACCTGAATATTTTCCAAAAAAATTGTCAGGTGTGTATGGCAGAAAGCCGTCAACCTCCAAAAGCATAAGGTTGCTGTCATTTATCAAGATAGAAATTTATTCCAGAGCCTAACCTGTTTGGGTTCATCATCTATCGGCAGTAAAATAATCTTACGTATAAACTGGATGTAGTGGTGTACACCTTTAATCCCAGCACTTGGGAGGCAAAGGCAGGTGGATCTCTATGAGTTGGAGGATAGCCTGGTCTACACAGTGAGTTCCAGCACAGCCAGCGCTACCATAGTGAGACCCTGTCCTGAGGGAGGAAAAAAAATTCTAGGAACTCATTCCTTTGCTAGTCATTTCCACTCAGATTCCACGCACTTGGCTTATCCTAAGTGTCTTAGTGAAACAAAAACAATCTCATATTCAAATATGCAGGCTACAGGTTCAATCTAAAAAAAAAAATCAGGCACACAGAAGAATTGAGGGGAAAAAAACCTGGCAAAATCTCACATTAAAGATAACCAAGACCCATTTTGAGGGAAAGGTCCATAAACAAGGTAAAGACAGTCTTACAGGAGGCAAATGTTACTTTCCTGGCTGAAGATCATGTCCTGTCATGTTCTGTTTGGTTATATTAGTAAAAGGGTCATTTTGAGGAGGAAACCTAATAGTTGTGTTATTAAAATGTCAATTTAATGACATTCACCACTGAAACCCTTCTTAAGGATTAAAAAGACATTTAGAAACAGATACTGTAAGTATAATCATGTCTAAAGACCAGGAGCATTGCATAATAAAGTTTGGCTAATTTGGGAGACAAAATATTTAATTTGGTTCGAGACAAAATAAACTGTCAAAGTAGACAGTGGTTAACTTTACTAAAGACATTCTTTAGTTGGGGGGAGGGGGGCACAGTTAAAAGGTCCTTGCAGGGAGAGTGGCTGGAACTGATAAAACACCCCCTTTGTTATGGCAACTTCAGGAACTCAAGCCCTATCTGGTCTGGCATAGTTAAGTGAAGAATGCTTAGGGCTTAGTGGCAGAGTGTGCGCTTAGCATGCTGGGACCAGAGGCAACCCTTAGCACAAATAAAAAAGTCCTTAGATGAAAACTAAAACCAGGATCATTCTGGAAAACAGTGTAGGTGAGATTCTAGACAACGGTCATTACACAAAGACAATTAATTACAGGTTTGTACAAGAAAGAACGAACAAGATCAAAATGAAGCCAAAACCTGCATCTGAGAGGTCTGAGTAACAGGTCTTCATTCATATAATTAACATGTACTCTCTTACACTTCCAACTCAAATGTTTTGTTGGTTGGTTGGTTTTCTGTGGTGTCAGGGAAAAATCTAACCCGGGGCACCTCATGCACACTAGACAAGCATTTCACCACCAACAGCCTCCCCACACCCCAATCTAAGTTTATAATTTAGGAAAGACACCGCTAAATTTTCGGACAAAAATATATATATTTTTAAAAAATCTTTACAATAAATGAAGATGTAGGAGCTTACAGAGAGCACACTGTTTATTTCGGTCAGTCGCGGCTCCCTGGGATACAAAGAACCCTGGGAAAGTGTGTGCTGAGTCCTCTCTTTGCTTTTTATAATTTTAAAGCAAATTAATCCATTTGACTGTATTTGAGTCTGTGCAAATAATCCTTCAGAAGAAATACCCAAGATTCTCTTTTGCAGAGGTCATTTTGTCTCTCCAAGATGTCTAAGCGAGTTAGTTTGTCTCCAGATAAAAGTGCTCCTGTCCAGCAGAACTCAGAAGGCCTTCAAGGGTTCAGTTTATAGTTCAGACACGACTCTGTCATACGAATTCCAGCTTTCCATGACCACTGTACATGCCCCAGTGCACGAGGGAAAGAATCTTCTCATTACTGAGCTCTGCTTGCCTCATTTTGTCACAGGTCAGACAACAGTTCTCCTGCCCGCTGACGGGCACCATGCACTCCAAGTCCAACTTGGCCACCTGCCCCTTCTTAGAATGGTGTCCGTGAAAACTGTAGTGCAAACGAGAGAGCATCTGCTGCCGCTGATCCTGCAGTCTCTTGTTCTCGCTTCGGAGCATCCGCAGGGCCAACATAATGAGCAAGACTAAGATCAGGCCGCCAGCGATGGGAACCGCAATCACGGCGGCACGGAACCACAGTTCTTTGGAGGAGGTCAGCTCCTGCACCTTAGTGATGAGGTTTCTGCTACTGTCATGCTGGTACCGGTTTCCTTGTCCTAAAGGAGTATAGAGAAACCGGTCAAATAAACCTCTCCTAGAAGCAAGCATGAACACAGAACCACTTCCCACAGGAAAGCCCATTTTAACAGCAACTCACCAAGCATTTCAAGAAATGACATGTTACAAAAGTACCCAAAGATGCTTACAGATGCATTTGTTTACAGGCTGTCATTACTTGGATGTAATGGCCTTTTAATGTCCTCAAAATGTTGAAATCACAGGCAAAGCCTATTATGCAGAGACATCTAATGCTCAGGCAGACATAAAAGCCACTCGGTTAGAGATGGTCTTTGCATCCAGCCATGCCCTCCCCCGGTGTCTCTAATTACATTAACAACCAAATCAATAGCAGACATACAAAGTCGCTGCTGTCACAGGCCTATAGATCAGACAGGCCCTTGGGTCAGGACAGCTTGGACCCACCTGAGGCTTCGCTCTTGGGAGGAGAGAGGACGTCGTGCAGCCCTCGGTAATTGCACATGTCTTCGTGACAGCACTCCAACGTGGGCATGGCGGGGCCAGAGTGGTTTTGGGCCTGTTTGGCTCGGCAGATGTCTGCTGTGCTTGCAAGTGAGTCCAAACAGCCATGAGTGAGCGGAGAATTGGTGTTCTGAGGATCGAGAAGTCTGGAGAAGCAGGCACTCAGCTCAGACTTACACATGTAACCAGTTGCCACACAGTGAGCGGCATCACAGTAGCATCGGATCTCGCCTGCAAACAAAGAAACTACATCAGCATTGGCTGAAGCCCGAACTCAAAGGCACTTATTATAGACTTTCAAGATAAGTGTTTACAACAGCAGCCCACGAGAACTGAAATGCTCCCAAAGCAGGCAGTGTCCTAACTTCCATCGAGCTGTTAGGAATATATGAAACCCAACAACAGATTTCTGATGAGTTAAGAGTAATGAAATATGTGGTGGATTGAAGTCCAAGAGTCTTTGCTATACTGTCTTTTGTTATAAGGTAGAATCGTGTTACTTATGTGTTTTTATGCTATACAACCACACAACATAAAAACGTCAGGCTTTGGGGTTTTGTCTGTATAAATATTTGATAACTACTGAATTGTTTGGCTTCCCAAAGGACTGAGCCAAGTTTTAAGAGCCTGAGCTGACACCTTATAAAGTTATTAACTAGACACACAACAATCTAGAAACTGCACAGGTCAGGAGGTTTTCAAACTATGAAACTGGGCAGCTATCTGCGATCTCTCTAGAAAAGGCAAACTTTGCCTATAAAGATCCTTTCATGCAGAGGCGCTTTTAGTCCGAACATTGTAAAACAGGAACTAGGCAGTTTACAATTAGTGGTTTGCTTGCCAAAGTCAATTTCTTTCAGCCCAAATGGAAAGTCATAAAAGTGGGGGATGTAAAACTGAAGGGCAACTTCACCTCCCCCCTCAGCTTTACATGTAATTTAACATGTGACCTAAAAGGGGAAACTCAAAACTGAAAATCCTCTGCTGGTTGAAGGAGAAATCCTTAAGGAAACCTCAAATTCTTCTCCAGGAAGTGATTAAAGTTTCCTTTATAACACTCACTTTGTGAGTTGCAAGGCTCTGTTAACATCTTGTCACAATGCAAGATTTCAGACTTGGATGTGGACCTGAAAGTCATCTATCACAAGAAACTGAGATGCCCAATGGGGTGAACGCCCATCACTGTTGGCTGCCACAGCTCACGCTACTGTAAACCAAACCAATGCATACGCCTCGTCCCAGGTCCCAATCGGAAGATCTGTCTGGTTACTGAAACCTCCGCTCCGACATTCAACACTGAGAGCTGTAGCTTTTCCAAACCTCCCCCCAACCTCACTTCTCTTCCTCCTCCTTTCCGTGAATGCCTGAGTAAGGTGTCTCATTTAATTATCTGTCCAAATTCCAGGCCACCACATGGTGCGCTCAGTTTTCACCCAGGCTGCTCACACTTCAGCTGGAAGAAAAGCCAGCCAGCCCAAACTTTGCTAGCCCGGTTGTGGGTCCAGGTCCCTCTCCTGCCTCCTTACTTCAAGTAAGGACCTTAACCTTGCAGCGGTCTTCTTCTGCTTCTCCTCCTCCTTCCAAGTTCAGCCTATTCTTTGCATAAGAGCACACCAGCAGACCGAGGTGATAATGACTACATATCCCTGGCCTGACAAATTCTATACAGATTTAAAGTAGAAATAAAACAGATTAAAAGTCTACTTTGCGCCTATTAGCCTCGGATTTGGTGCAGAAAGGGAAAACCAAATACAAGTAAAATGCTGCTCCAGTGTTTATGAGCCTATTTAAAATACTATATTTTCAATGACCTAAAACAGTCTTCATAAAATTTTGACAGGTAACTGGGCAAGTTCTAAGACTTTAAAGAAAAATTGGAGCCACATTTCAACAAGGAGAATGGACTTTTGTATGACTGTATTAAAACTATATTTCTGTCATTTCATAAGGTTTCTTCCTGTGGCATGCAAAGGCCAAGAGGGGACTGGTATTTTAAAACAGTGAACAATGCTCTTCTGTTTGCCCCTTTCTAGTTACTGTATGTAGTGATTAAACAGAAATGTCTGCTTCAGTCAAGATGGCTAGAGCAGAGGCTGCTGGCTTCTTTTAAATGAAGCTTTTGAAGTCCGCAGCAGTCAGAAATCTCTGATCCCCTAATTATATCATTATCAGGCACATAGTTTCGGTATCTGTGACTTCATGTCAGCCCCAGTCCCTCCCAGTTCTGCCTGCCTTTGATAGGGCCAGGAGGCTCCCCTCCGCAGGCTGCAAGGGCTGTTATTTAGGGCTAATTACACCCTTCCTTCCAAAATAAATAAATACTGTAGCACCTCATCCTCGCTGGGCTGGCTTATCCTTTAACCTCAGGCCTGCTACATGGCAATTAGAGGAAAGTGTGTTTGGGGGTGAGGGTCAGAGACTAAATAATGCTTCCCATTTAAAAAAAAAATGGGTTCGCAGAACAGGAGGTAGAGTCCTGGCAGGGGTGAGGGGAGCCTTGAAATCTAGGAGTTAAGAGAATTTCCATCTAAAAGGTGAGCCCTGCTGGAAAGAAAAAAAAAAAAAAAGACTATTTTTTCCCTCCTTTTCCAGCAGTGTCTGTAAAAATACGGAGTGGGAAAGGGGGAGGATGACAGCACCTACTCCTCCCAGTCGGTTTAGAGCAGAGGACACACTTCAGCAGCCACCTCACACTCCTTCCTACATTCCCAGGGAGACCTCACACTCCTCGGCCCACAGATATGCACACTCCGAGACGTTCAGACACGCGAAGATACACACGGCACTAGCACTCACTCAGAAATAATCAGACGCATATGCAGATATTCAGAAGTACGAAAGTCAAGAACACAGACAAGCCCAGCTCAGAAACAGACATCGGCCAACTTAAGGACACTTGTAAAATACACGCGCAGACATCCAAAAACACACAGAGACACTTAGTGGCACTTTCAGGGTCAGGCACCGAGTAAAACCAACAGAAACTCCCGCCCGGCCCAGTTGGGATCTGCACTTTCTCGGGACTGTCCCGTCGTGGGATGTGAGCCCAGCAGCATCCGGCCACCTCCACGCCCCGAAGTCTGATCGTCCTTTAACGCGCCAGGCCCGGGGCAGTGGAGAGAAACGCAGCAAAGGCGCAGGCGGGAACCTCGCCACCGCTCACGAAGCCCGACGACCAGCCCCGCAGTCCCGGCGCTCAGCCCCGCGGCACTCACCTTTGGTGAGCAGCACGGCCATGGCGCAGAGCTCCAGCTGCAGCCAGATGAAGATGTAGCTGGAGTGGCGATCCATTGACGCCCCGCGCCCCCGTCGCTCCGGGAGCCAGGCGCGGCTGCACTACGACCCCCGGGGCGCGCTGCGCACGAGCCCGGGCGCCGTCAGTGGCGGGGCGGGAGCCGGAGCATGGAGCGGGACCAAGACTACCGAGGACACGTTCTCGGCTCCGCACGCTCCCCGGAGGTCCTCCCCTCGCCCCGCCACCCCGTGCACAAGCCGCGAGAAGCGGACGCGCGTAGGACCCACCCGCAGCGAGCAGCAACTGCACCGGCCAGAGAGCCCGCGTCCGCGCCGTAAATAGTGCCCGGCGCCGGGAGACGGCCAAGCGCGGCCCCGCCCTTTGCCCCACCCCCGCTCTCTGATTGGCCGACGCTTCCAGCCCGGCGGCCAGGCAGCAGGGGGCGGGGCCAGACGCGAAGCCGAGCGGACCTGCCTCCCGGCTCGTCCTGGCGCCGACGTCTAGCACTACGGACCCGGCCGCAGCGCTCCCCCTAGCGGACGTCTGCTAGTGCAGCCTCAGGGGCGCCGCGGAGCCCCGCTTCTAGGTAGCCTCTGGATTTGCCTCGAGACCCTCCTACTGCTCAGTTTCCTGCCAGCGGCCCCCAACACGTGGCATCGCTTTTGTCCCACCTGAACCCTACAAGGGACGCCACACTCTCAGTGGTCATGTACAGGAGTCCCCCAGAGAAAGAAGCTATGCCCCGGCTGCCGAGCCCCGGAGCCCCCAGGGAGAGTGACCATACCCGGGCCACCGAGCCTCGGAGCTCCACAGGGACAGTGGCCATGCCCCGGTCACCGAGCCCCGGAGCTCCATGGGGACAACGGCTATGTCCCAGCCACCCAGGCTCGGAGACCCCCAGGGACAATGGCCTTGTCTGGGCCCGGCCCACCCGCGAGTGGTCGAGGAGGAGTCGAGTGGAAAGCTAGGAAGGGGCAGCCCGGAGCTGGAGTCTGCTCTCTGTCGGCTCCCTGGCTCCCCCGGGCGCATCCGCCCCGAGCCGGCCGCCTTGTGATCAATAAAGCCCAGACAGACAGACTGTTGATCAGTAGGAGCCGCTGGGTTCTCCCGGGTAGACAGGGGACCGGGAGCCTGCTAGAGACACTTAACGAAAATTAGCAAATCCAAAAGCACCCGGCGCCAGCTAGACGACACTGGCCGAGACTCAATTAACCACCCCCCAAACAATCGCAGGCAAACACACCCGCTGACCTGATCAATATCAGCCCCACAGCGATCTCTTTCCTGAGATACTAAGTCATTTATTAGGGCTTGAGGGGCGGCCTCCCCAACGAACCTAAAATGGAATGGGATGCTGTTTGCTTGTCTGAGGGGGAAATGGGCTTAAGGATTTTATTATCAAAGGGAATGCTCTTTTACGTCCCCTCCCCCAAGCAAAAGTAAACCATCTGCAAAATTCACTTTTAGGGTCAGCCAACATTTAAAACGATGAGAGATAAAAGTCAGGTCATTTAGAATGGGAGGGCAGATGTGAAAACTAAGAAGCTGGGAGACCGGCCTCCAGCTCAGAGGCCTGGGTTCCATGCCAGCACCGTAAAGCAAACAAACACTTAAGGGGGAAATGTCTTATAGACTGAAAATCTAGGAGGAAGGAGCCTTCTAAACACCTAACGTAATAAATTTGCTGGAAGTCTTCAGAGACAGAGGAAGTTAATAAAGCTACCTTCGGAAAAAAAACGATGTTTTGTGTGGAAAAAATAAATAATTCCATAATCTTATACTCTATTACTTTGCTAGGTCAAAATTGCATTTTGGAAGGAGGGAGGGGAGTTCACACTTGGAACTTCAGCACTTGGGAAGCTCTTGGGTGGCTAAAGCTGGAGAGTTGGCAAGAGTTGGAGGTCAGCTACCAGCTACGTAGTGAGTTCTGTACCAGCCTGGGCTACAAACTAGACTCTAACTCAAAACAAAACATAATATAAAATTTTACAAATGTAAATATAAAGAGGGAAGGAAATTGTCAAATGTGCCCTATAATCACACTGTTTAGAAGGTGGAGGCAGGAGAATTGCAGTTTTGAGGACAGCCTTTACTACATATCAAGACCCTGTCATGCATACACCACACACACACACACACACACACACACACACACACACACACACACAGGGAATGGAGGTGGAATAGGCAAGCTCAGCCGAGGTCTTAGGAGAAAACTGAACAGATGAAGGCGCTCAGAAACCAGCAGACCTCTCTGCAAGGACAGCAGGAAGCCCACAGCAAGAGTATCATCAGCACTTCCTGGCTGTTCTTGACCATTAGAACTTTGGGGAGTTAATCCAGAGGGCCCCGTGGACCACGTATTTAGGTAATGACATACTCTTTTAACCTTGAACAGTCAATCATTAGCTAAAAGGAATCTTTTAGAGCAGACTCACTCAGCCACTTCGAAGTTCCCACCAGTAGACCAAACTCACACACAATGTCCAGAATTGCAAAGATTTAGACACCTAGATAACGTGGCACAAGTCACATAGTGGCACAGAACTGAGTGCATGATATTACGATGCAGCCTAATAAGGTGAAGATGTCCAGGGAGGGTCTCCTGAAACAGGGGTTGGCTCCTACTGAGCAAAGACTACTGGAGGAAGACCACCTCAAGCACAGAGGACCACGGAAATTTAAGGATGAACTGAGTTAATTGTGGAGGAAGACAGGGGTAGTAAAGAAGGGATAGGTAGATGGAACTACAGGCAATTCTTTGTGTCTGGGACAAAATACAGAGCAAGGAACAGACAGAAACCTATTGAGGACTAACTCTATTTACCTTTGTTGCAGATAAATACTTCATCGATCGAAGAAGATGTAAGGAAATGTGTAGGTGAACACCAGTTTGTAGTACACACTTCCTGTGTTCCAGTTTGTTTCAGTTAATGTCCCCTTTCACACTGGGAGGGACAGCAGGAGCCAGGCTAGGAAACACTGCCTTCTTGCGACAGCCAGTCACACAACCCACAACCTAATTAGGTTCTTTCTTTAGACAGAGATGCTGGCTGGCTGAGGTCTGGAGGCTATTTCAAGAAAGATGTGTAAAAGTCGAGATATGGGGACAGCTGGAGTCTATCTGCCTGCAGAGAGACAGCAAATGAGGAAGATGTGCTGATAAGCACAGATGTAAATCCCAATGGGTCTCCAATCACTTGTCGTGTGTGTGTGTGTGTGTGTGTGTGTGTGTGTGTGTGTGTGTGTGTGTGTGAGAGAGAGAGAGAGAGAGAGAGAGAGAGAGAGAGAGAGAGAGAGAGAGAGTAAACTGGTGAGCTCATGTGCCATAGAGCAACTTCAGATATCAGTTTTTACCTTCCATCATGTTTGAGGTGTGCTCTGGCTTGTTCAGTGTTTAGCCAGTCTTTGAGCTTCTGGGGAGTCTTCTGTCTCCTCATGAGGGAGTTGGGAGCATAGCAGACCAAATGAAGAGGGTTCTAGTTCTTTACTCAGATAACACGCTCACTACCATACCTGGTTTTTCTGTTGTTCTGGGCATGGATCTTAGACTCTCTCTCTCTTGCGTGGCAAACACTTTACCTCTTGAACTATCTTTACTAAGCACTAAATCTGTCTTTACTTTTTGACCTTAATCTTAACTCAGGAGTCTTGTTGTTGAAACAGTGTCTCGAGTAGCCCAGGCTGGCCCTGAACGTGCTGTGCAGTCAAGGATATCCTTGAATTCATGATCTTACCTCCACTTTCTAAGTGCAGAGATTACGTTCATGACTCACTAGGCCTGAAAAACTCAAGAATCTTAATAAGTCCCTCCATCCCTCATCCCCTCCCTCCTTTCTCTATTTTGGAAAGCCTGGAATTGTTGTATACCCCAGGCTGGCCTTGAACTAGAGTCCTCCCTCCTTCAGCCTCCTAAGTGCTAGGATTAGAGGTGTGCACCACCACAGTCTGCTTTTAAAAACACTTACTTTGCCTTCTGATTTCTGTGATATGGGGATCAAAACCAGGGCTTTGCACAGACTGAGCAGTTGCCCTTCTTATGTCCCCACGACATAAAACTCTCTGATTTACAGTTCTTTCACTGGTACATCAAGGGACCCCTCCAAAACACTTGTATTTATCAAATTCATATTTGCCTTTTAGTGCTACATATTTGTCAACATTATTATCTACACTTTAAAGTTTGCATTTATATATTGGTTCAAATATAGTTCAGAATAAGACCTTGTGATTCATTCCTCACACAATGATTTCAACTCTTTTGTTTTTATTACTATGGTCAGACTTCTTAAGTAGCTGAAAATTAGTTTTAAGAGAAACAAGTTTGTGTGCTTTTTTAACTGAGTGAATAAGAGTGTTTGAATCAGGGAGGAAAATAAAAATTAGATTAGAGATAATATGCCAATCAACAGTCAAGAGAACAGGCAACAATTTTAATTCAGTTTAAGATGTTTAAGGACAATTGCTTCTTTACAGAATTTTGTTCTGTGCTCTGCACAGGAATCACTTAACTACTTTTCTACATTCAGCTTCCTCACGTACATGCAAACAGCTATGGCAGTGTAGACATGGAACCCACCGCTTCCCACATCCAGACAGCTATGGCAGTGTAGACATGGAACCCACCGCTTCCTCTGTTATATAGTTTTCTGCCTGCTAACAATCCGCTTTGAATTCCCAATAGTAGCTTGTATTTTTTTAAGAAATCACTTTGTTTCAATAAAAATAAGGAGTTCAGATCTGAAAATTGTTTTCAGGAGACTCAGGTCAAAGGTAAGAGATTAGTCCAGATGAAGGGAACAGCTATGAGGTTAGGGGGTTTAGTTGTCTGTTTGATTTCGAGTTTTCATTTTTCTTCCATTATGGAAAAAGAGATAAAGGGATGGACGCCTGCAGAATGCTGGGTGCAGAGTCTGGGCGGTAATATGATAAGACCTGGAAAGAAAAGTCAGAGACTGAAACTCAATTTACATTCCAATGTGTTCTTACAGGATCAAGAAATGCTTGGGGGTCTTACAAAAGTGAGTCATTACTGAGTTAAGTTTTTTAAGTAAATAAACAAATAAGACAGATTACTAAATTTGTGGTACAATGAAATCTCCCCTAAAGATCATTGGGAACTTGGCAATGTGCATTACTCAATCAAACAGTATCAACTATATTCTGTGTCATCCTCGGTCTCCGCAAAAGCCTGTATTCTATCGGGTTATATAAAGTATCCCCTCCCACCCACCAATCAAGATAATGACTTTTCAGAAAAGTATCCAGTGGCCTGATGGTTTGACCTACCTGATGTCAAATAATGAATTTAAATCTGTTTTTGTTTTAAACTAAAATGCTGAATCAATCCCTTACAGTTGACAAATCACCTTGAATCATTTCCTAACAAATGGAGAGCTAATATGGACCTGTGTCTTCCACCCCTTCAGTGGGTGACACTTTTATTATTGTTGTTGTTGTTGTTATGGACTAAAACTCGTTTATGTCTAAGCCATTGAAATTTGAGAGCTTTGATATTTTCACGAGATAACCAAACATTTAGATCCTTGCTGACATCAGATGAAACTTGACACTGTTCCCTTCTGCCCACTCTCCTGCCTCTTAGGCTTGTCTCTGATGGCCCAATAGCCATCTTCCACCCCTGTATCCTGCAAACTGAAATCTCACTGACATGAAAAACTGAGGTCTTTTGCAGTGGAACTTTGCAAATCTACGTGCCATCACACTTTTTCTTGGTGGCTACTTTTGTGTTTTTCACTATAATATTTTTGAGATTACTCTTTTTTTAATTGACAGATAAAATTGCATGTATTCATGGTATGCAGCATAATCTTTTAAAGTGTATATATTATGGAGTGGCTGATTCTAGCTAATTAACCAATGGATTGCCTCACATAGTTATCACGTTTGTGATAACAACACTTAACTTCTACTCTCTGCAATTTTAATGTCACCGATTATAGCTGCCACACTATACAACCTGTCTCTCCAACTTATTTAGCCTGTCTACTTTTATATCCTTTGATCAAGACCTCCAAACTTCCCTCCCCACTAACCATTCCAGCCTGTGGCAAACATGGTTCTACTTTTAATTTCATTACATTATATTTTTTATATGTGTATGTGTGTTTTTTTATTACATTATATTTATTTATATGTGTATGTGTGGAGGTCAGAGAGCAACTGATGAGAACTGATTCTCTCCTCTTACCATGTGGTTCCTGGAAATTTAACTCAGGCTATCAGACATGGAGGTAAACACTTCTACCCACTGAGCCATCTTGCCAACCGCCCAGTCTGTATTTCTTACCAAACTGATGTTTTTTTTATTCCTCATATGAATCAATTAGTATTTGTCTTTCTATATCTGGTTTATTTTGCTTAACATCATGTCCTTCCATTTCATCCATGTTACCCTAGGATTCCTTGGATGTTTAGAGTTGAACAGTATTCTATTATATATATATGTATATATATGTATATATATATATATATATATATATCATGTTTTCTTCACTAATTCATTGATGAACACTTGGGTTGCAATAAACATGGGAGTATAAATCTCTTTGCAGAATGATTTCATTTTCTTTGAGTGTGCATTGGAGTTTTAGAGAATATAGTAGTACTTTTTTTGTTTTTATTATTTTTAATTATGTGTGCACGTACATTATAGGTGTATATAAGTGAAGGTACCCAGAGAGGACAGAGGTGTCAGACACCCCTGGAGCTGGTGTTACAAGTAATTGTGAACCACTGATGTAGGTACTGGGAATCAAACTCAGATCCTCTCCTCTGGAAGAACAGTACATTCTCTTAACTGCTGAGTTATCTTTCCAGCCCAATAATACCTATTTATTTTTATATTTTGGCCAGGGTCTGACTATATTATCCTGGCTGGTTTTTGCTATATAGGCCAGACTAGTCTTGAATCCACAGAGATCTGCCTGTCTCTGTGCAGGAATTATCAGTATGCACCAACACACCCAGCCTCCAGGAGTTCATTTTAATACTTTGAGAAACTTCCATGGTTCTTCTACCATGCAATGCTCATTGACCTTCCCACCAACTGTGTACAAGAAGTCTTGCTTTATTCACATGTTAACCAACACTTGAAATCTTTTATTCTTTCAGTAATAGCCATATCACAGAAATGAACAGACTATAGTTTTTAATTGCATTTCCCTGATTGGTGATGTGGAGCCAGCCTTCATTATACCTGTTGGTCATTTGTTTGTCTTTCTTTTCTTTTTTAGGCTGGAATATCACGACGTTGCCTGGTTGATCTTAAACTCTTGAGTGCAAACGATCTTCTTGCCTCAGCCTCCCAAGTAGCTGGGATGACAGGTACACACCACCATCTCAACTGGAATGTTTTCTTTCCAGAAATGGTCCGTTTTAAAATCATTACATAATAATCTCTGAGAGGCTAACCAATGATAAAGCATCATCTTGCTTTGTCATCTACAAAGCGTCAAAATCCACATTAATTCCTATGGGCCAGACAAAGGAGCATATCTTCAAATGGTGCATCTCAAAAAGACTCATCCTGTGGGCAGAGACTGAGGAGGGCTGTGGGGTGATAGCAAATAAGCTTTCATCCTTGACAAGAAGTCGTGATGCATTTTTTTCAAAGTCAGTTATTACTCTATCCTAATTGATTGCCTAACCAGAGAGTATGTTCAGCTCTGAATCCCTCCAAACACCCATTCACAGTGGCATTTATCTACATTTCTAGCCTCATTCCAAAGATGGATATATAGTTTGTCATTAGTCAGGCTTGTTTAATTAAATGGGAGACAGGCCTACTAAAGATTAGCTAATTTAAAGGAGTTTGCTGATTGGCTACAACAGGCTTATTGGGCAATTTCTGAGTATTGTCCATTGGCCGGAAGCCAGCCTCTGAGGAAGCAGCAATGAGAAGACTCAGGTCTGCTCTTCCCCGTGTGTGCTGCTCCTCATCCTTCGGTCACCAAGCTTATCCTCTTTTTATTTCCAGCTCCTGCTTCCTCGAACCTCCAGCTCCTGCTTCCTCGCACCCCTTGCTTGCCTTTACCAGGGCATAGGACCCTTTCATGGAAGTCATTAGAAGATGGTTTTGTCTTCTGGGGCTACTGCAGACTGTCACAGCAGTTTGGTATCCCAGTTCCCAATTCAGAAGTCAGTCTGACACTGAAGTGATACAGGTTGCTGTTCAGCTAACGGAGAGCCCACCCTAAAATGTTCCTTGTGTAGCTTGTTCAGCTAGGGTAAGGGACTCAGCTGATGTGAAACATGGCTGCCACTCCTCCATAAGGCTGTCGGCTAGAAACTCCAAGCAAGAAGGGGGCATAGTGGTAAGTAAGAGCAGGTTGTCTGCATACAAAATTAACCGCCCTGTAAAGAAAGAAAAATATCACTCAGTGAACTCCGCTCACTCCACATCATGTTATATACCAGGTGTTTTGTTTGTTTGGTTGGTTGGTTGGTTTTGGTTTTGTTTTGTTTTTTCTGTGTAGCCCTGGCTGTCCTGGAACTCACTCTGGAGACCAGGCTGCCCTCAAACTTACAGAGATCTGCCTGCTTCTGCCTTCCAAGTGCTGGGATTAAATGCGTGCACCACCACAGCCTGGCTTTGTGTATACAAGTTTATCATTTAAGTGTTTGCCATCATTTAAAATAAATAATGTAACCAAGGGATGATGCAGAACTTTCCAGAGTCCAGGGCCACTTTGTGGGCTATCTGTACTCACAGCAATCTCCAAGGCCCTGTCTTTTTAGTTGGATAGAGTAACAAAAGGTGCTTGTTGTCTGTTTCCTAAGAAAGATGAGTATTTGGAGTGAATAATCTTCCCGGCTTTTCCCACAGGTGCAGAGTGGGCTTATGAGATGATGAGAGGATGAAGTGCCTGTGTGTCGGTGAGCAGATGAGCTGCCTGCCAGCCTATGTGTAACAGAGGAGCAAAAATGCACCAGCTTCCCAGTCACTTGTCCCTTCAGGGTTCCATCCTCTGTGTCCCACCCTGCACCACTTAGCCAGATCTCATAAATGCTCAGGAGCATAAAAGACTTCTGTGAAGAAGTCCACACAGTTACCCAACTTTCTTCTCCATTGGGCTTCTTGGGGAGATTATAAAGCCCTTCATGAGAAGCAAACATTCTATCCGACTGGGACTCAGCTCATTGGTAGAGCACTTGCCTCATACAAACAAAGGCCCGAGTTCAATGCTTAGCAGCGCCCCGCCCCCACTCACACGTATTTCCACCATCCTTTCTGTTCCTGTTGATGCTTTCACACTCTAATCCTGCACATTTTATCTCGAATGACTTTCTGTTGGTGACTGAATTTTGAACAGAATAGACGTAACTTCTTAAATGAAGAAATAAGTTGAAAGTAGAAACTGAAGATATAAAGCGGTACATGCTTCACGACTAGGTGTGGTGTGAGGGAGGGCACAAAACAAAAGTCCTTCTCCGAGCCTCAGATTCCTCTCCCATTAACTGAGGAGGCTGGCAGTGGTAACAGGCCCGCCCCTGCCCTGCGATTCCCAATAGTGCAGATTCAGATACTACTGTATGCTCATGTTATCTGCAAAACCCTATCGAAAGCAAAGGATGTTTTCCTAGAAACAGTCTTTGCTCAAAGTGATGTCTAATCATCTGGATGCATTTATGATGGCTTGGGGACTTCCCAGATGGCTCTAGGATTTTCTCCTCCCTTGAGCTGAAGATTTGAAGTGTGAACAATGCCACTGCCAACCGGGCCTCCAGCTGGGACAGGGTGATGGTATCTCTAGAGGGCATGAGTCTTGCCAAGGAAGATTTGCTCCCACAGCTGGTAGTGGTCCAAGAATCAGGCAAGACAAATTGGTCAGCTAACTTACCATTGTGCAAGAAGCTTAGCTCTTCACAGGCAGCTGTAATTCGTGCCTCTAAACTGGGAAACTCATGAAGAATCTCCCACCTGTGGCAGGAAGCCCTTGGAACACCCACTTCCCAGTCTATGACTTTTTTTTTTTTTTTTTTTTTTTTTTTTTTTTTTTTTTTTTTTAGAACCCTCACGTTGCTTATTCACTGTCGGAACATTACACAATAAAGTCACAATTAATTAAGGGCATACTTGCAGAAACATGTCCTGTACTTTTTCTTTCTGAAAAAAAGACGTGGTCTCATGTAGCCCAGGCTGGCTTGAACTCAACATGTAGCCAAAGATGACCTTGAACTTCTCTCCATTCTGCCTCCACAGCTGAGTGGTATTACAGGCTTGTGTTGTTTTACATGGTGTTGGAGATCAAAGCCTCCAGCATGCTAGGCAAGTACTCTACCATTTAAACTCCATGCCCAGCCTCCAGTCATTAAAACTACTGAAGAGAGTCATGCCCTCAAATTGCTTGTAACCCACCTGCCTCATGTTAAGGGGCTGCCCAATTTTACTATATTTTAAAATTCTTAGCTATTATTATTATTTGGTGCCATGGGATGATCAAACCCAGGGCACCTCACAGGCTAGGAAGCCTTCTTCCATTGAGCTATACTGTCAGCCCCAGACTGCCTAATTTTAAAGCAGGTTTGAAGAAAGGGGTGGGAATGAGCTCCTGATATTCTTTTTTTCTTAACCTTCAATCACTAAGGTTAACTATCCAGTTTTTCCTGGAACTAGCCCTGCTAAGTACAAACTACACTGGAGGAAAGGTCTGTGGTTTGGGATATTATCAGAGGTCATGGGTAGAAGTAACCACCAAAGCATTTTCAGATCTCCAATCTTTCCATCACGCAGTTAGAGTCCAGCCTCAGCCAGGACACAGGGAAGGAGATAAAGGTTTGGAGGAGTAAAGAGGGTGAGCAGCACACATCCAGAGAACTGACTCCAGGTGTCTCTGAGTGTCTCTCTGTCTCTCTTTGTATGAGTGTCTCTGTGTCTGTGCGTGTCTCTCTCAACTGGTTTCTGTATTGGAATGCAAGAAAGGAACGTGTAGATATTAATTATAAAATAAATGCTTACATGGTGTCCCTCTAAATTTTCATCGAAAATGCAAAAAGTACCAGCCGCGGCACGTTTAACCCAGTCACCACCCGGTTTACAGACCAACAGACCCCACCATGTCCAAGAAGACGATGGACGGAGGGGCCAGCGAGCAGGGAGACAGATGCTCAGCCTCCAGCAGTGAGCGAGGAAGTGAAGGACTGAGACGTGGCGAGCTCCCTGGGGGAATGAGCACGCTGGAGAGCACCAATTATCATAATTGAAGGTAATGGTGCCGAGGCGCCAAGGAGCGCCGCTCTGTTTTACTTCACTCAGCCCGACCCAGACGCCGAGCTCGGCTCCTCCCCGGCCGAGCACTCGCCCTCGGGGGCTTTCCGGGGCTCGGTCTGCCTTGGCTACAACGCCCAGACCCAGTGGCCCTCAAGTTCAGGTGCACACCTCCAGGGCGCTGGCCAGTCCTCCCGCCTGCCCAGCGGCCACCGCCTGCCTCTGTTCCCACTAAAGGAGCAAGCGATGCGGAAAAAACTAGGACAGATGCTTTGGTCAGGACAGATGTTTCCCAACTCATTCAAGAATTTAAGCCATCTCTGTCCAGAACCTATAATAAATAAATACATAAATAAATAAATAAGCAAACAAGGAAACAAGCATTTGGGTCCCAAACGGTACGGATCCCCAGCCCTTCCCCTCCCTAGTCTGAGAAAACTGACAATTTTTGACTGGCAGACTGTGGTTCAGCTTTACCCACACCGGGTTCCCTCATCACCTTAACTCAGAGATTTACAGTGGGGGAGCCAAACACAGGGTCTCACACAGACTAGGCTAGCCCTGTACTACACCTCCAACCCTAAGGGATTTAATGCAAAGAGGTTTCAAAAACAACTCAGAAGCGCGGGGTGTGAGTATGGTGGGCAGGGAGGGCTCTATTGAACCTTAATTTTTCTCCAAGACGGAATACCTAATATTTTAATTTCAAGGAGTCTGAAGAGACAGAGCAGCCGTCTTCCTGGCATTCCGGGTTCAGAGACAAGCAGCGTGAGGAGTATTTGTTCTTGTTCTTTTTTCTTTTTTTAAAAATTCCAAAAAAAAAAAAAAATTCCAGTTGTTTTTTATTTGCTTGAACGATTGATTGATTGATTGATTGATTGACTGACTGGTTTCTAATTACACATCGCTGTAGAAAACTTGGAAAATTCAAACAAATAAATCTGAGAACTCTTCTGTGAGGCTACAGTGAGGCACCAGCTCTTAGACCGGGTCCCAGGGACCCATCAATCACAGTAAGGAAGTGGTGTGATGGTGGGGTGGAGCAGTGTTAGCCTGGGACTCAGCCACAGACACACCTGCGATCCTAGCCAACCGTCACCCACCTTCTCCAGACTTCCACCTGCCTTTGAGGGGAGTGTGTGTGTGTGTGGGGGGGGGGTGTTTTGCCTGCATGTGTATGCACACCATATGTGTGCCTGGTGCCCACAAAGGCCAGAAAAGGGTGTTGGATACCCTAGAACTGGAGATACAGAGGGCTGTGATTTGAGATCTAGGAGCGGAGAGCTAGTCCCTTGGAAGAACAGTCAATGCTCTTAACTGGCTCGGAGTCATGTCTCCAGTCAGCTCTCTGCTTGTCATCTGTAAAACAGAGTTAACAGATGACTAGAGAGAGAGAGAGAGAGAGAGAGAGAGAGAGAGAGAGAGAGAGAGAGAGAGAGAGAGAGAGAGGGATTTTAGATGGGGGTATGTGAGATGTCTGGAGAGAGCATTTGCTGCTTTTGCAGAGAATCTGAGTTCGGTTCCCGTCATCACTGCCTGTAACTCCTGGGGACTTGACACCCACTTCTGGCCTCTGCAGGCATCACAAGCACATACCTAGAGACACTCAAACATGCACATGAGTAAATACCAAAAATTAAAAAATTAAAAAAAAAAAAGCCTTTCCAGGTCCTGTGAAAGGCAGTCTCAAAAAATGAAATGAGAAACCAAAACAAGCGGCACAGACTTCTCTGTCAAATCCAATAAAGCAGAATGACCCGGGGTTTTGCTTGTTTGCTTGCTTGCTTTTAAGTTTCAAGAAGGTCTTTTAAAAACAGCCATTGGCTTCCTTGCATCTTTCAGGAACTTCATCCTTTAAAAACAGACCCAAGTAATAATGCAGCAGCTTGGTGTGACTGCCCATTCAAAGTTCAGCCTGAGCTAGGGAGGTGGGCCGGGGGCTGGAGTGGGGGCAGTGGTTAAGCCATTTACCTTGTAAATGGGGAGCCCTGGAGTTTGGATCCCCAGAACATGTGTAAATGCCTGTGATGTGGTGGCCCACCGGTGATTCCAGCACCCAGAGGGGATCCCTGAAGCAAGCTGACTAATTAGACTAGCTGTGTTCAAGAGCTCTGGGTTCACCTGAGAGACTCTGCCTCAATGAACAAAGTGGAGAGGACTCCAGGCAAGATACCTGATGTCAGCCTCAGGTCAACACATGAACTAGCTTGCACATGTGTAAATAGAACACATGTGAATGCACACAAACACATACACTATACGTGCTTATCCATAAAAAAAAAAAGACCTCTAGTCCAAAATTATGACTATTGTGCTGGAAACAGCACAGAAAGAACTATTTAGAATGTAAATTTGGTGCTGAGTTTGGCCCTTTAAAAGGTCTTTGGTGGGCAGGAAGAATGCCTCAGGGATAAAAGCACCTGCCACCAAGGCTGATGACCTGAGCTCTGTGCTCTGGACCCACACAGTAGATGAAGAGCATGTACTTTTGAAAACTTGTTCTGAGTTCCACACAACTGTGGTATGCACCCACCCACCCATGCACACCTAAGAAGTCAATAAAAATGTAATACAAAAATTTCTAGAAGATCTTTGAGGAAATAGAGTAATCAAATCGGTAAAGGCATTTAATACTACATCCAAACAACACATAAGAAGGAAAGGCCTTCAGGAAAAGAAAGAAGTTATTTATATACTGTAAGGGACACAAGCCAGCGGGTACCAGGTAAGAGGAGTTAGGCCTAAAGTAAGGAAGATGGTGGGATGTGCTCAACGTACATTCTACACTTCAATGAAAATGTCACTATGTAATGCAATGTCATGTACAATGAATATGCACAATGGGGACAAAAGAACAGAAAGAACTTCCCAGAAATTAGTGGTGTCTAAGTAGACAGGTGGCTAGGACTCCCAAGTGACCAACAAGTCCAGCAAGGGACACACAGAGTAACTGTAATTTTCCAAGTCCCTTTCAACACCATGGCGCAGTGATTGCAACCACAGCATCTAGATGACAGTGTTGTGTCGGTTTCTAGAATTATGAACAGTGCTGGGCAGTGAATTCATTGAAAGTGGAGGAACCAAATGTCACTCTCCCGAGCTACTCAAGATCAGACATGGCAGCTGTGTTGGAGAACAGAGTAGTTTTCCACTCAGAAAGGACTGTGCAACCCATGTGGTTGGGGCTATTAAGGGACACCCCATTTTGTCTAACCCACAAAGAAAGCATGCAAGGGCCTTTCCCAGACTGTGGCCCCACCCTTCCTAAAGTAGAGCTCATTGGTGGGTAATTACAGGCAGGGCTACAGAGAGCCAAGGTGTCCCTGAAGACAGCTGAGATCCAGGATCTCAAGTAAACTTGGAGACACTGGTAATTGATACGGATTCTCCCAAACCTATATGACCTGGGGCATGTGCATGCTTGTGCACATCCCCCAGTCAGGGGTCTAAAAGATGCTTCTTCACATCCATTCTTTTCTGAGTTCACTATGGGAATAAACACAAATTCTTCTTGGCAGGTTCTACCTCCCTGGCTCATGAGTCATTTCACAGCCTAGAATTTCAGTCAAAAACAGCAGAACAAGGGAGACAATCCAATGGGTCTATTTTATTTTATTCTAGTGCTGGGGATGGAGCCCAGGGCCCTGGGCTTGTGGACACGAGTTTTACTACTGAGTTCTGCCCCCAGGTCGCTTGCTCGCTAGCACAGTGTAGCTCATTCTCTGACTTCTTGCTAACGCCCTATCCTTTGAGAAGCACCGTTGAGAGGCCCCTGGAACTAGACCCTTCCGAGGCAGAAACAGAATAACTGTAACAAACACAGTCCAGCGGCTTTTCTCTCCTGAAAACACTGTCTGCCACTGCCCCCCTCCACCCCCGTGAAAGTCCTGAAAGCCACTCAGCCTCGGGACAAAGCCGGCAGCTCTGGTAACAGGGGTTTTGTGTCAAGCCATCTGATCCTCTTCTGTTACATCTTTGAATTCTTCCCAGTCCATAATTCAAACTGGGTGTGTGAGCGTGCCATTCCAGCTCTTGGGAGACAGAAGCAGGAGGACCACAAGTTCTAAGACCAGACCGGACTTACATAGAGAGACTCTGTCACAAGAAAACCAAAGTGGGGGGTGGGGGTCATCTTTCAATTTATTTAAAATAAAATGCTTATCCTCTGAAGAATAATCATACCCTAAGTTCTCTACAAGGTTGGGAACTACCGCCTGCTAACAACCAATCAAGATCTGGGTACGCTGTGGGACACCTGTGGCCCCAGGTTACTCTAGAAGCTGGGGCAGGAGGATTGCTTGAGCCCGAGTTGAAGGCTGTCCGGGGCTACAGCCCTGCTGTGGTAACTGTTCTTTCTTAAGTCAACACAGGAGCACTGGTATCTGTTACCACTTTTGTTTCCAAAGAATGAAATGATCTCAGGGCAGGCATCCTCCCAGCCAGATGTCCTATTGTGGGTCTCTATCACCCTCTTGTGGTGACAGGGAAGCAGTGCCCAGCTGGAAAACCAGAGCCCCTGCTGTTGATCAAAGCTGTGTCTCAACAGCTTTCCTTCAATGACTTCAGGGAAAGAAGAGACCCCGCTAGCAGCTTTTAGAGTTTCAGAAAATAGCAATCGAGATTCCGTGTACGTATTAGGTGGAGAAAGCATTCCTTCTTCATATGCTACAAATGATAATAGTGACCACTGTAAATCAAACCCCTTTTCAAATGTCTGATGGTGAGGATACAATAGCGGACCCAGGAACGGACTCTACACAGCCCTAGCCACCTACTTTTCAACAATAGTGTCAAACTATACTTTGGAAATAAGAAAGCCTCTTCAACAAATGGTGCTGGGGTAAGTGGACGTCCACATGTAGAAGAATGAAACCAGATCCCTGCCACTTTGTGCAAAAATCAATTCACAGTGGATCAAAGACCTAAACCTAAGGCTTGGAACTTCCAGAGGAAAACAGTTTAAGATACAGGCATGGGCAGAGAAGTCCTAAAAGCACAGAAGATAAGCCTGAGGATTGGCCGATGGGATTACATGGGATTAAAATTAGCTGCACAGCGAAGGAGACAATACACAGAGTGAAGCGGCAGTCAGCTACGCATTAGACAGGGCGAGTATTGAGGCTACACAAAGAAATACAAAAGTTAAGCACCAAATAAGAATTTTCTGATCAGTCAACGGACGAATGAACTGCACAGAAAGTTCTCAAAAGAGGAAATACAAAGAAATAAATGCTTGAAAAGATGTCCAACATCCTGAGCCCTCAGAGCAAAAGCAAATTACAGATAGCTTTGATAGACTCTTGCCCCAGTCGGAACGGTTATCGTCAAGAAAACAGATAACCACTGTGCTGGTGAGGGTTGGGGGTAAGGGAACCCACATGTACGGCTGGTAGGAATGTAATTGTTATAGACACAGAAACCAGTATGCAGGTTCTTTTTGGTTTGGTTTTTTTGTTTGTTTGTTTGTTTTCAATTTTTTGAGACGGGGTTTCTCTGTGTAGTCCTATAACTAGCTCTATAGACCAGGTCTCAAACTCAGAGATCCTCCCGCTTCTGCCTCTCAAGTGTTGAGATTAAACATGTGCACCCCCGCTGCCTGGCTTCAGGATGGAGGTTCTTAAGAAAATAAAAAAGAACTACAATATGACTGAGCTATACCACTCTTGGGAATTTACCCAAAGGACTCCAAGTCACCGTATCACAGAGAGGCTTGCACATCCATGGTCGTTGCTGCTCTATTCACAATGGCTAGGAAAAAAAAGCAGCCTAGACATCCATCAACACACGAATGCATAAAGAAAACGTAGTGCACACATACAACAGAGTTTTATTCTACCATAAGGAAAAATGAAATAGTGACATTTTCAAGAAAATACGAGAAACCAAGTGGAAATTATGTTAAGTGACATAAGCCAAACATTTCATGGTTTGTCTCACACGTGGAACCTACATATCTAAATTTACATATATGTAAATGTGCTTTAAGGGGGTTATGTTGTGAAAGGGCACCATGAAAGGAGAGGAAGGGAGCTTAATGGATGCAGGGGGAGCACAAAAGGATACTAGAAAGCACGTGACTGAAGGCAGAAAAACAGACTATTTGTGGGGACGAAGGGGAAGGCAGCGAGGGAAGGCATGAATTGTAACAAAGGATAACACACATTATGAAGCCCAACACTTAGTATGCAACGCCACATTTTTTTAATCTCTGGGAGTATTCATACAGCCTACCAGAATGGGGTGCCTCATATTCTGGGTGACTCTGGCTTGTTCCTTGTTTTCTAATAGTCTTAAATTTTAAAAAAGATTTGTTTAATTTTGCTTATGTGTATGTGCATATGCCTGGGTGAATTTTTTTGTCCACTGTCTGTGTAGGTACCTGCAGAAGAGGACATCAAATCCCCTGGAATCTGAGTTACAGGCGGTTGTGAGCCACTATATGTACCGGGAACTGACCCCAACTCCTCTTCAAGAGTATCGGGTGTTCTTAACTGTTGAGCCCTCTCTCCAGCGCTTTTTTCTTTCCTTTTTTTTCTTCCAATGTTCATAATGGGCATAAGCTAACTGAACCATGGTCTGAAAGTGTGGACTGTTTCTGGAAACGGTCCTGACCAACCTTAACTTTCAAAAGCACACAAGCAAGAGACCCCCACGTACACTGAACAAAGGTCCCCTCCTTTCTGTGCAGTGCCAGAGGATGGGTGAGGGAATCTTTTCCTGCAGCGAAGCTGGTCATGCTGCACGGGCCTGAAACCCTGACTCAGACTCACAGGAAAATCCAGCCTCCAAATTTACATCCAGTAGTTGCCAGCCTGGAGTGGTCAAATCCATCAACAAGTCCATCTGGGTGCCAAGAGCTTTGGAAGGCCACATCCGGCACTATTTGAATGATGGAAACCGTCACGTCTACCTCTGGCTTCACACTGAGGAAACCAGGAGTAGGCCAGATGACCTCCACGGGTTGACGTCGGCTGTCATGAAAACCTGGGCTCTCAGCACACCAGCTTCCATTTCAAGGCCTGGAAAGCTTCAAAGGGCCACAAGACTCACTGGGAAACGCGTTTCTTTCTCCACGAACAATATATGGAATATGTTGGAAGACGGAAGGAGAAGGGAGAGGAGGGGCAAAGAGGAGAGAGAAGGGGGAGGGGGAGGAGGGGACAGAGGCAAGGAGGGAAAGAGAGAAGGGAGACTGTGCTCAGGCTGTTCAATCACTGTCACTCTCAAATTTCTTGTCATTCCTGTGAGTCAGAAGTAAGGATTTCTGAGAATGAGACTTGGGGTATTTCTTAGCTCTCAGCTTTCAGTTGGAGGACCTGCCTGCCAGGGTAGCTGTCAGTTTTCCCAGTGTCTGATTTAATGAGCAGGCTCCTGTTCAGACAGTGGCTTTCTCCTGTGGAAAAATGCTGTCCGGGAAACCCCTGACTTGACCTCTCCACTAGATTTTGTTCATAAACAGGAACAAGTAGAAATCAGGCTTCCACTCAACCCTGAGCCTCCCACCAATCAGAAAAGAGGCTTCTATGGAAGGAAAGCTCCATGGTGTCCACATTGGCTTTTTTTTTTTTTTTTTTAAGATCAATTTTTATTTTTAATGATGTGTATGGGGTGTGGTATGTGCACATGAATGCAGATGCCTGTAGAAGCCAGAAGAAGGTGTCTGGAGTTACAGGCAGTTGTGAGGCACCCAATATGGGTGCTGGAAATTGAACACAATTCCTCTGCAAGAACAGGGCATGTTCCTGCTGAACCGTGTCTCCAGGCCGCATATCTGGTTCTTTTTCATGGACCACAAATGAGAAACTCCAGTCAATAGAACCTGAAGATAATTTCATCATCCAGACTGAAAGCAAAGAGGTCAACCACGACGACATCCTGTGGCCCTTTCCACTAGGCTAAATATGGATCCATCCTATCCCAGCTTCTCCACCTGACCTTGCTCTGAAGGCCAGGAAGGCGGTGGGCACAGCAGAAGAGCCTGGCGGAGAGGTGCCTTAACAGCATCTCTGACTCTGGGCTTGTCCATATCTTTCTCAGCCTTCCAGGCTGTAGACTTCTCAGCTATAAGATGAACTCAGCAGAGAAGCAAACTCTCACACGGCGGCAGTTCCGGAAAGCTGAGCTTCTTCTCTACCACTTGATCATACTGGACAGGATGAGAGGCTAACGGTAAAGTAAGGCCTTTGTTTCCTCGCAAGAAGTCCAAGACCTAGTTGAGAGGCTCTCCTGCTTCACCTGCAGAGATTATTCAAGCTGTTGATGACAGCCTTCTTCCCTAGAGTTTCTGATTTGGCAGGTTTGAAAGACAATCCTCAAATTTGGATTTTGAGTAAGTTCCCGGGGGCTGCTACTGAGTGGAGACCATCCTTTGAAAGCCTTAGGCATAGACCTATATAGAGGCACCATGTTCCCCAAAAGGGAGTTGTCAATGAGCTAAACAAGCTGTTACAGACTGACATCTGACAGATCCCTCCTGACGGATCCCTCAGCCAAAGGACTCTGGAAGTCCTCTGTCAGATCTCCACAGCTGAGACAAAAATACCTAAGAAACAGTTTAAAGGAAGAAGAGTTCACTTGGCCTCATGGTGTCAGAGTCTCCGGCCCATGGTCCTCAACCCAGTTGCACTTGGGCTTGGGGCAAGGCTATATTTTATGGTGGAAGCTTATGGTAGATCACAGCTGTTCACCTCCCAGCAGCCAGGAAGCAGAGACAGGAGGCCCTAGGTAGTAACATCCACTTGAGAGCATGCCTCACTAACCTAATTTCCTCCTACGAGTCCCCATCTTCTGAATGTTCTTCCACCTCCTAACAGTGACACAGGCTGAAGACCAAGTCTCAGTAGGTGACCTTTGGGGGTCATCTAGACTCAAAGTGTAACAGCCCTGGATTAGTTGACAGGAGTTTTAGCAAGCTGAATGAGAGCCACCTGGGGTAGTTAACTGACATTTCTCTTGGTATCTTCCTGGTTTGGACTTTACACTCAGCCTGCCTCTGTAGGGGTTATGCCTCTTCAGTAATTGCATTGGTTTGGATAATGATTACTGGCTCCTGAGTTATAGTCTAATGCTTTTCTGCCTGGAAACCTCCTGGTCCCACATTTACCCAAAGCACCTCTTTTTCTTTTCCTTCTTTCTTTTTTTGTATTTATTTACTTAGTTTGTGTGCATGCATGCACACATGCACATATGCTCACACACTTATGCGAATGCCATGGCACTTGCGTGGAGATCAGAGGAATTGGTTCTCTCTTTCCACCATGTGGGTTTTAGGGACCAAACTCAGGTCATCAGGCTTGATGGCAAACACCTTTACCAGCTAAGTATCTCACTGGCCCCCAAACTATTTCTTCTTGGGTACCGGATGGAGGTGATGGACTAGGGTGGTGAATGGTACAAGCTTTACAGCACCACTTACTAGTCCGTGATTCTTGAAGTGATATTCTTTATTTTTTCCTTAATAGAAATGAATTGAATGGTGGGGGGCCAGGAACCACTACACAGGCTATTTAGAGAGAAAAATTGACATCACATGAAAGATTTGAGCACACTACCCATCACGCAGTAAACTCCCCGATGTGTGGCAGTAATCTTGGTCACATTTTGTGAGAAAACTATGGCATTTGAGGCTCTTGGGCAGCTATGTATTTTCCAGGTTGTGTGGTTTGAGACACGTTAGTGTGTTTTCTCATCTGTTGTCTTAGTTAGGGTTTCTATTGCTGTGAAGAGACACCATGACCACAGCAACTCTTATAACTCTTAATTGGGTGGCTCCCTTACAGTTCAGAGGTTCAGTCCTTTATCATCATGATGGGCAGCATGGCAGTGTGCGGGCAGATGTGGTGCCAGGGAAGTAGCTGAGAGTCCTACATCTTTGCAGGCAACAGGAAATGATCTGAAGCACTGGGCAGTATCCTGAGCATAGGAAACCTCAAAGCCTGCCCTCACAGTGACACACTTCCTCTAACAAGGCCATACCCACTCCAACAAAGCCACACTTCCTAATAATAGTGCCCCTTCCTATGAGCTTATGGGGGCCAATCACATTCAAACCACTACATCTGTCAAATGGAGATAATGCTGACAAGCCCTGACTCCCAAGCCTGTTATGAGGCTTAAATGAACTATCTCCCTAAAACCATTCCATAAGCTTGTAAGGTTAGTTAGTGTAAGGGAGTAATGGTATTGGAGGCAGGGTCAGGAAAATGGAGGAAAGGAAGAACAGCTGGGAAGATGCTGTCTTAGGTAGAATTACTACTGCTGTGAGGAGACACCATGGCCAAGGCAACTCTTCTAAAAGAAAGCATTTAACTGGAGGCTTGCTTAGAGTTCCATAGAGTCAGTCCATTATCATCATGGTGGGGAGCAGACAGTCACGGCACTGGAGTAGTGCTGTACATCCTGATACACAGTCAGCAGGCAGAGAGAGAGAGAGAGAGATAGAGACAGAGACAGAGACAAAGACTGGGCCTGGCACAGGCTTTTGAAACTTCGAAGCCCACTTACAGTGACACATCTCCTCCAACAAGGCCACACCTCCTCATCCTTTCCAAACAGTTCATTAGTAGGGGACTAAGTATGCAAATATATATGAGCCTCTGGGGGCCGGTTTCATTCAATCTACCACAATGCTGATGATTCCTTTTGCTCCTAACTATGCTTAATGGCCTCCATATCGGCTTTCAAAAAGTCTACCTCCCCAAACATAGCTGTATCACTGGCTCTTGGTCTATGTCATAGGCAACATGTTAATGTCACTCACTTCTTTATGGTGAAACACTCCTGACTCTCAGCTCAAGTTCTTGAGGTTGCTAGAGAAAACATTGGCCTAAAGAGCCCCTATTCCAGCCTAGGGATAGCCCATCTTGGCGCATCAGCAGTGGAGAGATGAGGCTGGGATAGTAATCATATACAGCATCCTTCTATTCTGCCAGGAAGAGGCATACTAAGACAGGGGGCTATCTGGAAAAATAGACAGACATTTTCTGTCCTACTGAGAATTGACCTTTGACCACAGAAGAAAATGAATAAACACAAAAGAGTGAGGTTATCATTAGGGTCATTTGCTTTTAAAATAACAAAAGTCACAATGTGTGTGTTGGAGTCAGAAATACTCTCTGTTCCTCCCTTTGCTCCTCATTAATAATATGAGCTCAGGAAATGTCAACTTGAACGTTAGCATTTGTCGCACAGGGAAAATATTCTTTTGTTGATTGGATGTTCCAGTTTATACTTCCTGAAGCCCCTGAGTTAAATGATGTAATGAATTAAAAACCCAGCACACACACACAAAAAGTACATTCTTAGCTTCTGCTAGCACAAGGTTGACTGGATTTACCCAAAATACTTAAAGCTGTATTAATCGCCTGTAGACAAAGTGAGTTCTCTCCTTTCTTGGTGCCCACATATCCAATTAGGAGGCCTCTTGGTCTTCCAGTGGCATGTGAATTCTAAGTTCCAAGAGTAACCAGTCATATCTAGGTTCTTCCAAATCATGAAGCAGATTAAACAGAGGACTAAAGATCTCAGTTTTCTGTATTATTATCTACATCTATATATGCCTATATATAATATATCTATGTCTCTATATGCCTATACATTATTGTTCTATATATTACCTCAGTATGTCTATATTATATGTAACAATAAATTCTGATATTGCAATTTCTACCAGGAGTGTGGGGATAATAACTTACTATGTAGCCAGGTGGTGGTGGTGGCGCACACCTTTAATCCCAGCACTTGGGAGGCAAAGGCAGGTGGATCTTTGAGTTTGAAACTAGCCTGGTCTACAGAAGGAGTTCCAGGACAGCCAGAGCTAAGCAGAGAAATTCTGTCTTTAAAAACCAGAAAATCTTCCAGTGCTCCTAAAGACTTAAAAGCAGGAAGAGGATGAAGAAGTGGGCACGTGACTTGGCCAGAAAGCAAGGACGGGATTTGGCAAATAAAACAGGAGAAACCAGGATGTGCTGGGAAGTAGAGCCTCATAGGTGACAGCAGGGACAAGTGTGAAGGTGTGTCAAACAGCAAGCAACAGACATCAACAGGACAGGTGCCATACACCAGGAAGTGGACCATAAGCCAAAGTGAACTGGTGGATAAGAACACCTCCTAGAACATACCTTCTAGTGGAGGGAGGCAGACAAAAATGAACTAGAGGTTCCAGATGGTGACAAGTGGCGAACTGGATAGAACTGGGACAGGATAAGCATCCTGAACAAATGAAAATAGAGCACTCCTGGATCGATGGGATGGCCCAGAGGATGAAAGTACTTCTACCAAGCTTGACAACCTGAATTTGACCCCTGAGTCCCACGTGGTGGAAGGAGGGAACAGGTTGTCCTCTGAACTCCACATGCATGACCTGGCAAGCACAGGTACACACATGCACACACACACACACACACACACACACACACACACACACAAAGTGTAATTAAAGAAAATAGACTGCTCTTTAAAATAGTGACCAGGAGATGTCTCTCTAAAAAACTGCTTTGGGAGGCTAGCAGGCAGTGAGAGACTAGGTTCAGATGGCCACAAGAAACGTGTCCTGGGGCCGGGCGGTGGTGGTGCACGCCTTTAATCCCAGCACTCGGGAGGCAGAGCCAGGCGGATCTCTGTGAGTTCGAGGCCAGCCTGGGCTACCAAGTGAGTTCCAGGAAAGGCGCAAAGCTACACAGAGAAACCCTGTCTTGAAAAACCAAAAAAAAAAAAAAAAAAAAAAAAAAAAGAAACGTGTCCTGGAAGAGTGTACAGTAGGTCCCAGTGCTCTGAGGTAGAGCTATGTCTGAAGGTCAGAACATTCTCAGCTGGGAAACACCATTCCACAGAGGTAAAACTCATTCCTGAAGAATAAAAAAGAACTCTTCGTCTTCTGACATGTGTGGCAGAGATACAGATGCAGAAGACAGAAACACGTCTGTGCTGTTAAACTCTCCTGCCCTGGGCAATGATGAGATACAATTGGAAACCACGAGAGTGACAGTGAGGAGACCACTAGCTGGATACAGCAAGCAGAGGGAGGACATGGGACAAGGACGGAAAGCCGTGGGTAAGTGTCGCTCATGAGAATAAGCATGTGAGTCCGGTGGCGGTGGTGCACACCTTTAAACCCAGCACTCAGGAGGCAGAGCCAGGAGGATCTGGTCTACAGGAGACTAGCCTGGACAGGAACCAAAACTACACGGAGAAACTCTGTCCTGGGGGCGGGGGGGATAAGCACGTAGCTTTTCTTTGGAATTCAGTTGGGATGGCTGCTAGGTTTTTATCAGAGGAAGGATGTGAGTTGGCTTTTAGAAGAATCTCTCAGTACAAAGAACAGTGAGAGCAGCAGGAGGGTATTGCTACTGTCTGCGTGCGCGCGCGCGGGAGACGAAGGTTGAGGATGGTTGTGGTGGAAGTGATAAGTAGTGATGAGTTCTCTATTTACAGTCAGCCCTCTGTAGTGGGTAGCTGTTCCAGCTTTGACCTGGAAGTATTACCCCCAGTGAGGCTTCTGGTAACTGTCATGCCTACCTATGACCTGCCCCGGAGGCGGGGCAGAGAGGAGAGCACTTAAGACCTGAGATCCAGATATGCCGGGTCTCTTGGTTCCTGGTGATCCTGGATGCTGGATGGTCGACCAAGCGGAGTTCTCCAGAGAACCCAGCTGGACTGCACCTCATCTCCCGGATCCTGTAACCAACCCCTTTGCTAGCTGTAAGTTACCCACCCCCCAAAATAAACCTCCTTTTTAACTACATGGAGTCGCCTTAATAAATTCTCCAATAGTCCTCTGTGTCTGAGTCCTGCATCATCAACCAAACTAAATGCAGAGCAAAAAACTATCTTAAAAGTTTGCACTTGTAGTAAATGTGTATAGGCTTTTTTCTTTTTCCCTCTCTCCTCCCTCATACAGACTCTCCCCACCCCCCTGGGGCTCTTTTTAAGAGTTACTAATTTTTTTATTTTATATTTATATGTGTATGTGTACCATGTGTGTGCAGTGAGTGCCCTTGGAGGTCAGGAGAGAGCTTCTTACAGGCAGTAAGCTGCCATGAGTTCTGGGAACCAAACCTAGGTTCTCTTCAAGATCAATAAGCACTCTAACTACTGAGCAATCTTTCCAGCACTGTGTACACACATTTTAAATTGTCATGATATAGCAACTATATACACAGCATTTCTGTTGTTTAAACATATAATCAATCTAGAGATGATTTGTGTATACAGGATGGTATGCAAAGGTTGTACATAAATACTTCATCATCGTGTAGAAGATATTTCAGCATCTGCAGATTTTGGACCCACAGGCGTTCTGGATCCAATCCCCCATGAATACCAAGTGGCATTGAAAATGTTACAAGATATGTGTTGTGTGGAAGAGTTGAGCATGATGCAAGTTCTGTCTGGAAAAGTATAAAGATGGAGGTTCCACTGTCTTAGAGGGCAGCAAGAGAGAACCAACTCCCACAAGTTGCCCTCTGACCCCCATAGCACATGCTTCCATCCCAAAGAAATATATGTAGAATTTCAGAAATGGAAAGGAGAAGGGACCAGAATAAATGAAAGGGGAGAATGTCAAAAGTTTGTATTTGGTACAAATGTGGGATGCCCATTTGATAGCCAAATGCAGATGCTGAGTGAGAAGCTGATTATGGGAGGCTGGAGTTCTAGGGAGAGAGCTGGGCTGAAGATGTGAACGTTGGCTATCAGACATAGCAATAATGTTAAGGGTCTGTGAACAGGAAAAGGGCAGATTGGAAAAACAAAAAAACAAAAACAAAAAACTAGGGAGCCAGGCAGCAGTGGCGCACGCCTTTAATCCCAGCACTCGGGAGGCAGAGGCAGGTAGATCTGTGTGAATTCAAGGCCAGCCTGGGCTACAGTGTGAGTTCCAGGAAAGGCAAAACAGAAAACAAACAAACCTACCTAGAGCTGTAGATGGTTAAGGTCTGAGATTGCACTTCTGGACAGGTATGCCCACAGCAGCAGCAAAGAAGAAACAGCCCAACTTTTGCTGCTTCTGCTTCACCACATTAGGTGTCCCCAACCCTTTGCAGATAGTGCAAGGTTCACAAGACACTAATTTCCACGGGGTGCTATGACTCCTTCCCCTGTCCCCTGGACTTGCACCAATGCCTAAGCAGAGAAGAGCTCCAGGCCCCTCACCACTAATAAACAGTCAATATTAGAGAGACTCATTCAAGTAACAGACAGCACCACCTGACGGGGCGACTACCTATAATTAGGGTAACTGCACCCGGTGGACTCACACACACTCCACCACGAGTGGCCTGAGGAGCAGGAGAGATGTTTGGTAGGACACAGGGCACCAGGAAGAGTGCCTCCTCTGCTCCAATCTGTTGTGGGAATTCGTTCCGCCAATAGCTTTGGGGTACAAGCCTGGGGCGTGGCTTCTTGTCTGGGTACATGACCGCTTAAGAGGAGAGAGGGTCCTGCTCTCTTGGAGTGAGGGGACCGGGTCAGGCGCCAGAAAGCGGCTTGCCGTTGGTCCCCAGAGGCCTTGAGAACAGAGGCTGGATCAGCAGCGGGTTCGCAGCACGTCTACCTTGCTTTGTATTGGCGAGTCTGCTTCCCCACGGCATCCCTTAATAAACTGATAAACATTTATACCTCTGTGGGCTCTCGCCTCACGCCAATCCCATGTCAATCAGAACCTTTGAGAAAGGACTCCGAGGAAGCTGACATTTGCCTGCTTGGGACTCTGCCTCTCTACCTGGAAGAGCCTCTGGGCTCTCTCTGTGTGGGCTGAGTCTAGGCTGGCATTGTGTCATGCACACTGGGCCATGGGTTCAAGTCTCCCTCTCCCAGCACCTGCCACAAAGGTCTGGACTATGCCTGTGATTTTGTTGATTGTTTTCCTCTGGTTGTTTGAAATATTCTTCTGTTGACTCTTCCTCTGATTGGCCCTTGTGGTTTGGCAGTTAACAAGCCATGTTTGATTCTTTGGTTTATGAGCTGTCATGGCATTAACCATCTTGCTTCCACTTCTGGATATGGCACTCCTTTAAACAAATCTTGTAAGGCTGGCCTAGCTATCATGAATTCTCTTAGCTTATTTTGAAAGTCAGGGATTAGCATTCTAAAGGATGGTCTGGCTGAGTATAGTAATATGGACCTTAGGCCCAGGGAAGACATAGAAGGCCACCCAAAGAGGGACCCACCTGTCCCCATACAAGTACATCCCTTCTCCCTTCCAGGTTGTGTGTGCTGGTTGCTCACCATTTACATATCCATCCACAGGTGTGCCTCAGACGGTTTGCTGCAGGCTCCCAGTCATATTGGAAAACTACAGCACGTAGCTTTTGAGGTTCTTTAGAGAAGGAATCCCGAATGTGGCACCAGGGACAGTGTACCTGTCACTGTTAGAGATTACAAACAAAAAGAGTGTGAGAGCCATCGGAATTCCGTTCAGATCACTCTTCACCCTCGGTCTCACAGTCTGGGGTACCAGGCATATTTCACATTGTTTTTCCAGTTCCATCAATCCCGCTACGTATGACGTCAACTTTCTCACCACGAGGCAGGAGTACATATCCTTTCTTGATGCCTTTCTCAAATGGGAACCTCCTGAGGAGGCCATGGTGGAGAGTTGTGAGCACGTGGGAGGATGAGCAGACCAGACACTGAGGAGAAGAGAGCAGAAAAACCCCGGAGCAGCTCAAATACTCCATTCTTCTCCCTTTCTCAGCCCTCAATAGGTCCACTTTTTTTTTTTTTTTTTTTTTTTGATGAAAAACAAAATGAGCTGAAAAAATAAGTTGCCCAATTTGCACAGCTAGGAGGCTGCAGAGTCAGGATACAAAGTCAAAGCCTGACTTTATAAGCTCATGCGTGTGGTTTTCACTGGTTGCATTGTTACCTCTACATGAACCTACTGTATAGTTGATTCTTGCAGCAAGCATTTAAAGTTTATTGAAAAAAAAAATGAGTATGCAGAGCCATGCAAATTTGAGGTTTTGGCAAGCAATAAGTGGTCCTTTACAAATTGGTCAACTACCAAGGGATTTTTAATGTTTCTAAAGAATTTAGGCCGGGCGGCAGTGGCTCACGCCTTTAATCCCAGCACTCGGGAGGCAGAGGCAGACAGATCTCTGTAAGTTCGAGGCCAACCTGGTCTACAGAGTGAGTTCCAGGATAGACTCCAAAGCTCCACAGAGAAACCCTGTCTTGAAAAATAAAAAAGAAAAAGAGAAAGAAAGAAGAGACAGAACACCAAATACCACAGGAAGGGGACACGGGTCATTTGTAGGAAAATCCAGGGAGTTTTCTAGACTGGAAATGGCACTTTTAATCACTGCACCAGCTAGAGGCTGTAGCTCAGTGTACAGTACTAGCATGTGTGGAGCTCTGCAGTGGACCCTAGCACCACACAAAAGCTAAACAACTATCAGAACATATCAGTAACGGTACTGGGACAATGGATTGGAAAAATTAAGGAAGTAAGTCACTTCACATGCCTAAGTCTCTTTAAATACGGGGAAAGTCAGGGAGTCTGATCACTTTGGAGGAACTTTCCAAACACACTTACAGCCTTGGTGGTTGTCTGCTTCCTGTCTCTCTCTGCGACAGGCACGCTGTTGCACTGTGGACCTGCATCGGCTCTGTTTTTCACAGGCAGAAGGAAAGGCCAGTGTGCTCTGCTTCTCCTTCCTGGTGGCTCTCTAGAGACTGCTTCTGCAGGACTGTGTCCTGCTGCTAACCCAGTGGAGGTTCTGTCCTCCTCAGAGGGAGGGAGCCCCACTCTGTAAGAGCCAGGCTTCGCTCTCAGGACTGCTGGGGAAGGTGTGTACCTACGGTGCTTTCCTTTAAAAGCAGAAAACTTCTCTTAAAGAAGGCTGGCACGATGGCTCAGCGGTTAAGAGCCCTGGCTGCTCTGCTCTTCTAGAGGTCCTGAGTTAACTTCCTAGCACCCACATGGTGATTGACAACCATCTGTAACTGAACCTAAAATGAACAAGAGGCAAGACAGTCTGTACACAAGAGCACTGAGATTGATAGCTTTGAGAGACCAAAGCATATCCATGCTTCTGTTCACTGAGAAATATTAAGTCATTTTTTCAGGGTCAACTTTTGCCAGCTACTAAGTGGAAATGAATCATTCGATACATTGCAATAATCTCTGATGCATGAATTATCCAGGCTCTGTAGCATCCATTCTTTCGGCTTGATTTTGCATAGATTATCATGACAACATTGACAAAAATACTATTATTCTAGTTCATATCTGTAGTAAAATTGCCTGTTAGAATTACTCCACTTGCTGCCACCAGAGGGAGACAAAGATCTCTAGCCTGGCAGGGGTGGGTGAAGTGGTAATCGGATTAGGGAGTCGGGTGGGGGTAGTTTAGTTTCCAAATCCAGCTGCTCTGTGAGCCCCAGCCTTTGCTGATCCTTCCACTCCCTCGGACACTCTTCTGGGCTGCTGGATGCTTCACACACAATTCTAACTGGAGTTCCAGGCTTGGACCTAACTCAGAGTGGCAGAAACCTGGCTTGCCAGCCCTTCAGATTGAGGAGTAATATCAGTAAACCGGTTTGCACAATAGCCGAAAGCTATGATGCTTTAGACCCAAAGGTCACTTTGTCTAACTTTTGTTGTTTTCTGAGCAGGGACTGGAAACCAGGCCTTGTTCCACTACTGATCTATGCCCTCAAAGGACTCCTGAAAGAAAAAAAATAAATTTGCTTCATTGAGATATAGATATGTGTATGTATATATGTGTGTGTATGTATAACACACACACACACACACACACACACACACACACACACACACACACATATATATATATATATATATATATATATATATATATATATATACACACACACACTAGATTTATTTTTAACTATGTGTGTCTAGGTCTATGCAGGGGAGGTTGCAGATTCCCTCAGAATCCAGAAGAGGGCATTAGATTTCCTGGCGCTGGAGTTCCAGGCAGTTGTGAAACACCCAGCATGGGTTGTCTATAAGAGCAATATGCACTCTTAACTTCTCAGCCCTCTCTCCAGCCCTGATGGGTTTTTTTAAGCAAGGTCTCACATTGTTGCCCAGCCTAGCCTCAAACTCATGGCAATCAATGTGAAAAGAGAAATTTTAGACACTCTTGTAAAGGAGATGGTTGGAAGGAATTGGTTCTAGATTTTTCTGACCTTTGTGTTCTGAGGCACAGAGGCCTCCATTCTAGAGAACAGGTTCCCAGCTGCCTGGACAATGGGAGGCTGGGATGCCTTCAGTCTTCATCCTTCTACAAAAAGGGGGGCAGCATCTGTTGACTGTCACATATTAATTCCTCTGAATTCTGGAAACTCTTTTAAGTGGGCTCAGAGAGGAAAGACTCATATGGGAGTCCAAACTGATTCGTGTATTTTAGCTATACACACTAGAAAATCCTGTATCGGGCTGATTGTAGCATCAACAACTTGGAAATTGAGATAGGAGCTTTAAAAGTCTGCAGCCAGCTTGTGCTGTGTGAGTAGTAGACCAGCCTGGGCCATTTACCAACCCAGGAGAGAGATGGGAGAAAGGGAGAGGGGTGGAGTAGAGGAAGGGGCACTCTGAAACAAACTCTTCTGGAATTGGAACCTATGCTAGGCCATAAGTCATAAGCCATGAACCACCTCCCAGCCCAAAGCTGTCTTGGCACAGCCTCTGCCATTGAGTTGTGGATTCTAGTCTCAGAGGCAGTCATGAGTGCTAACTGAGGAAGCTCGTGACAACGGGTTTGTCTGTAACAGCAGGTACTTCCCAGGAATTTGGTGCTTGCTACAAAAAGTGATTGAGAAGCCGCTGTCAAAAAAGAACACAGTCTACAGACACCAGGCAGCAGGAATCACACATGCGCTCTGTAGCTCCAGAGAACCCAAGTGACCCAATGGTCTTGAGCATGAAGCACCAGGGAAGCAAGGCACCAAGGAGGTCTGGGGACAATTGGTAGGGTCAAGAACGGAAAGCTATCAGTGTACCTGGAATCCAACTCTAGCAAGGGCTGCAGTCAACTCAGGACCCAGTGTCAGAGGTCAGAGTAAAGTCAGGTCCAGTAAGGAAGTTGCTCAGCTAGGAGTCCAGGCATCGGGGATACCAGAAGCTTCCCAAAAAACACAATTAGAAGTAATGGAATGTGGAGAGCAGATGCCAGGGGAGAAGGCACGGCCCTCTCTGCCCGTCTCCTTCACATCATGGGTTGTGCACTAGGTTCCAGACTCAGAAGGTAGCTGGATAGCTCGACAGGAACTAGGGGAGTAGAGCCTAGCCTCCAGGACCAACAACTTTAGTGAACTAAAGCAACAGAAATTAAAGAATGGAAAGTTGGCTCAGCAGTTAAGAGCACTTGTTGCTCTTGTAGAGAACCTGGGTTCTATTCGCAGCATCCACATGACAGCTCACAACCAACAGAAACTCCAATCCCAGAAGGACTGACACCCTCTTTTAGCCTCCGTGGACATTAGGCATGGAGGTGGTACATATACACACATGTAAGCATAACACTAGTGCATAAATAAATCTAAAAACACAGAAGTTAGCCTAGCATGGTAGTATATACATTAGTGCCAGCACTCAGGAGACATGAGGCAGTTGGATCTGAGTTTGAGACCAGCCTGGTCTACATAGTGAGTTCCAAGACAGTCAGGGATACATAGTGAAACTTTGTCTCAAACAAAACAAATTTTCTCACCATTCTGGAGCACAGAAGTCTGACTCAAGTTGCAAGGTGGTCCATGCTATTGTTGAAGGTTCCAGAAGACCTGGTCTTACTTCTTTTTAGCTCTGGTAGTTCTTGGAAACCTCGAGTTACACAGCCTGTGCCTTCATTTCTCCAGAATGTGTCTTCAGATGGTCTTCAGTGTGTGTCCTCTGTCCTCACATTAGGGCAGGCCTTAATCTAGTATATCCTCAATTCTATCTATAAAACCTGCTTGTCTAATGAGGTCACAGCTGAAGGTTCTAAGTGGACATTAATTTTGGGCTGACACACTTATCACAAGAACAAATTATAATCAATGCATTAAACCTAGATATAATGTTTATTTTTACATGTCACCTTGAGTGGACCAAGGGATACTAAGATGCCTAGCTAAGCATTCTTTCTTAGAATCTGAGGGTGTTCTGGATGGCTTAGCATTTTAATCAGCTAGCTGAACAGCTGCTTCACCCACCCCAACCCCACGGCCCGCAGTGAGAGTTATATAGCAATTTCCTAAATGAAACAATCACCTTTAGGGAAGCTGTTTAAGGCAGAATGATCTAAGAAGAGGTAAAACATTCCATCCTGTAAAAACTCATTTTAGACACTAGATGTTCTAAAGCAGCGGTTCTGGATCTGTGGGTCATGACCTCTTTGGAAGGTTGTATATCAGATATCCTGCATATCAGATATTTACATTATGGTTCATAACAATAGCAAAATTACAGTTATGAAGTAGCAAGGAAATATATTTCTGGTTGGGGGTCACCACAACATGAGGAACTGTGTTAAAGGGTCGCAGTGTTAGGAAGGTTGAGAACCACTGCTCTAGAGGAAGGTAAAACATTCCACCCTTCAGCGAAGTGTGCTAAGTTGAAGAAGTAAACAATGCAGTAGCTTTAGTAAGTTCCTAAAACCAACTAGATTCACAGGAGGAATCCCACCATCCCCCAAGGACACATGAGCCTCAAGGACTGTTGAGTCTCCGGTAAACTGAGGCAAGCTGAGCTGCCTGTGGAAGAGGCTCAGCCCAGAAGCCCCAGCAAAAGCGAGACCAGCAGAGCTGCCAGCAGGTCGTGCAACACAGGTCCCCAGCTTTTGTAATGCACCCTGGGGTGGGCTATAGTGATGGAGCAGTCGCTTCTGTAAGTAACTCCTTAAAACTCACTGGTTCACCCAGTTGGACTTTGGAGGCATCCTTACTTTGGTCTGTTGCTGGTACCCTATCTGGGCTAAGCAGGCATTCACATCTCCCCCAAAACAGTGTAACATAATAGCATAGTTCAATCTTTTGAAAACCAAAGAAGACAATTCTCTTGGAGTTGGAGAGATGGCTCAGTGGTTAAGAGCACTGTTGCTCTTGCAGAGGACCTGGGTTAGATTCCAGCACCCATATGGTGGCTCACAACTGCCCGCAACTCCAGTTCCAGGGACCAGATGCTCTCCTGATTTCTGTGAGCACCAACCACACACCTGGTGCACACACATACACGCAGGCAAAACACTCACGTAAAATAATAAATCTAAAATACAATTCTCTTTGGCTGGAGCTCAGTAGTACGCCCATTACCCCAATCCTGTGTCATCTTGACTGGTCTCTTCCCCACTCACCCAACCCAATACACTAATACATGGGAAAGTCACCTACTTTGTCCCTCTGGAGATAGTCTCCATCTCTACCACTAGTGTCCAGGCCTACTTACTTTCACACTACCCAGTCACTCTAATGTAGGTAATTCATTAACTTCCTGGAAGGAAGCCAGCCATAATTTATACTGAACATTCTATAAAGACTGATCAACTGATTACAACTTCAATGATGGTGATTGATTGAAATGTTGTGGGCCCAAGGACAAATATCTTATAACTTAACAAACATTTATTGTCCATCTCTGTGTGACTTAACATCATGTGACTCTCCTTGTGCTCTTACATGCACACAGTGTACAGAAACTCAAAGATATGTGTGCTTGTGCCCCTCCCCCTTAAAAAATCTACTTGGGGGCTAGAGAGACGGCTCAGAGGTTAAGAAGACTGGCTGCTCTTCCAGAGGTCCTGAGTTCAATTCCCAGCACCCACAATGGTGGCCCACAACCATCTATAATGAGATCTGGTGCCCTCTTCTGGTGTGCAGGCAAACATGCAGGCAGAACACTGTATACATAATAAATAACTCTAAAAAATAAAATCAAAAAAAAAGTATTACCCAACAATTGGTTAAAAAAAAAATCAGTTTGGTCTTTGTAAGATCTAGGCCAACCTAGTGTATACAGTAAGTACCAGGCTGTCCAGGGCTACATCGTGAAGCCCTGTCTCCAAACTATTGACACCACTAGAGTTATAACAAGAATCAGTTTTTTAGTTGAAATGTAATCAACCCATTGCCCTAATTATATACAATGTACATAACTCAGCCACACTGGTCTGTTGGTCTTGAGTTCCAGTGGTTCATCACAGGGTTTTCTTGTTACTTGTATAGAACATGCCCTTACCCTCCATCTCCATCCTTCCAACCTCCTTTCCGAAATCCTCGTGGTCCCTGGGGCTCTCCATCAATCTACCTCTAGAGATTTATAACTGTTACCAGACTAACAGCTCCAAATGAGCAAAGACCATGCCTGTTGCTTACTGATCCAGTATAGTAGACCAGTGCTAAGCAGTGTCTGCCAGATGATCAAAGGCATGACTCGAGACTGTAGGTAGGAGAAAATCGAGAACCCAGGCATTGTATATGAAAAAAAGCATTCCTCCCTATCTGTCAGCATGGCTGGGCTCTACCTCATCAAAGCTTACTATATTGCTTTGGTCTCTGATTCTTCAGTCAGTTTTAACTTAGCCACAACCTAAGTTCATAAGCTTTTAGCACTTAGTAATTTTCAAGTTCATTTCACCCTGATGGTGCTCAACCAGTAAGTAATCTTCCTTCGAATAAAAAACTCAGAGCCAAATAATTATACTTGTTATTAAATAGTTCAAAATTTTAAGCTGATAGCTTAAGGATATATACATTATAAAACAAACTTTACAGGTTTTGTTTGTTTGTTTGTTTGTTTTTTAGAGGTAGATTGATGGAGAGCCCCAGGGACCACGAGGATTTTTGTAGTTTTGTGCTTTTCCTGGATCTCGCTCTGTAGACCAGGCTGGCCTCAAACTCACAAAGATCCGCCTGCCTCTGCCTCCCGAGCACTGGGATTAAAAGCGTGCACCACCACAAACTTTACAGTTTTACATTAACAAAATATTAAACTCACAAGTAATTTTTACTGAACCACTGATACATATTAACATCTTAAGTATAAAAGATCACACGAGTTAACTAGAAAACATGTGAAAAGTCAGAAATGTTTCCATATATATGAAATGGTGCTATATTTTTTCTGTTAAGACGGAACTAGAGTAGTTTAAGGCTGACCTTAAACTCAGAGATCTGCCTGCCTCTGCCTTCCAAGTGCAGGACCGCAGGCTTCCACCACCACACCCAGATGAACTTATTTTATGGACAAATCCACAGAGACTACAAGTAGGTCTATGGCTTTAAATGATATTTGATTCAGGTTCAGCTTCTAGTTAGTCTGTTTAATTTCCAGTTCTAGGCAAGCAAGAAACAGCCTACCTGGAGAAATGGCTTAGTGGCTAAGAGCACTGACTGCTCTTCCAGAGGTCCCGAGTTCAATTCCCAGCAACCACATGGTGTCTCACAACCACCCATAATGAAATCTGGTGCCCTCTTCTGGCCTGCAAGGACACATGTAGGCAGAACACTGTATACATAATAAATAAATCTAAAAAAAAAAAAGAAACAGCCTACCTACAAAGGCTGTCTGAAAGTTAAACAAGATAACACGTGGGAACACTTGCTAGTTTATATTCAAAGGTTAGAAGGGCAGACAGAAGTGTCACAGCATTCTAGTATGTATTGGTTATAAAATGAACAGGATTAAACAAAACACTAATAATTTACCAAAGCAAATCATCATACTGCATTAAGCCAGAGAATAACTCTACATTCACAGTGATCAAAATGTTATTTCAAAGGGAAAGAACAGAATACGGATAAGCTATTTGTAAACTCCTGTAAAAGACGTTATATTAATGATTTAAAGTCTTTGTAGTGCATTGATACATGAGAGAGAGAGAGAGAGAGAGAGAGAGAGAGAGAGAGAGAGAGAGAGGGAGAGAGAGAGAGAGACAACTGTGGGAGTTGGTTCTCTCCCTACAAAACATGGGACTTGGGAATCCAACTTAGCTGCTGAGTCACCTTAGAGTCAGAATTGACTTTTTAAAAACGTTTGAGAATTTGCTTACATTTTTTTTTTTTTTTTGGCAATAAAACATAAAAAGCACCCTTCCTCCCCCACCCTCTTACCTTCTTGTAGTTGATCCACTTTGCCTCCAAGCACCGGTGGGCAGTGAGACTGACAGGTGACCTCTCTGAGCCACTAAGGCCACACTGGAGTTCTTGCCTGGGACTCAAGGGAGGAAGGGGGCTGAACAGAACTCAATGATCCCATTTCCACTTACTCAGTGGAACCTCAATAGAACTTACCTGAACTTTTTTCTTCCTTTGCTTGTCAGTAAATAAGGAGAAAATATTAAAAATACTTGAATTCATCACAAGTATTTTGTCTACTTTTCAATGTAACATTTCTTGACAATTAGTTATCAAGTTCCGACTTAATTTAATATTTATAAATTTGGAAAACTTAACAAGTTATCAAAACAAGGGCCTTGTTTTTTGGCCATGAATGTACAACAATATATGCTTTGCCATTATCCTCATGAGGAAGGAAGGCAAAATAATAAAGACAGCAGAAGTCATTAGAAGTCAGTCCAGTAGATTTTTTTGAACTTTTTAAGATACAAGAAAAGGTGCAATCAAATCAACTAATCATTAAATAAATTTAAATATAAACCACATGAGAATGTAAATTAAGTAGTTTATTTGTTCAGCATATTATCATTGTGGGTTTAAGGCCTTATCTGTTAGAGATATAAATTGAGTATAAACATGAAAGTATTTGTACTATGTATGTTTTAACTACTCTGGTTTAAAAAAGCAATGTGATATAGGGATGGCAGATGGATAATATGGTAGACCAGAGTATTTTCATGCCCCTGTTGTCTACGATTAACAAATTAATGAGATTTCATGTCCCCATACCAGGTGTCTGGTGTCACGAGCCAGTGCTGAGGGACACTGCTGTCAACTTACTATGGGGAGTTGTCTGCACTGGGGAGGGGGTGGTGACAGGCAGGGAGAGCTAGAAGGAATACATTGTGACTAGAGTCTCCTACAACTCTTGGAGACCAGCAACAGCCATTATGTCAGAGTTGATGCATCACGAAAAGTGAATCAGGATGAGCAGTTCCTGCTCTGCCAGGTTCGAAGTCACTACACAGTAGCCACCACTGCGTTTCTTGGTACAACACATCACCAAAACTACTGACAGAATTACATCTTCAATACGCAAAAACTGCTGATGGCATTTAGCTCAAATTCACAAAAGAGCATTTTTTACACCAGATGCAACTTTACATATTCAAAAACAATAACCTAGAAGTCTTAACTGAAGGTTAAACAGGAGCCCAAGTGAACTTCATCACCAAGATGAAATGCTGTTGGCTGCTTTCAGACATTTACAAATGTCTTGTTTTCTGTCCAACCTGATATTCCATCCACATAGAAAAAGGCATTCGGTTTCTTTATTTTTTTTATTTGACAAGCAGCAACATCATGTTTGTCATTTGAATGTAGATACAATTATTAGGTTATCTGTCATATTACAATATTTAAGTTTTTATTTTATGTCCTTTAAGATACATTTAAAAAAAAAAAACACATCAACTGCAAACGTGAAGGGGAGAAAGCATGGTACCCAACCAAATCCCACATTTCAGCAATACTTCACTCATTCTTTTAATAAAGTTTTAAGAAATGTCATAATGACATGAGCTTGAAATATCTCTAGGCATTTTCTTTGACGCTCATGACGTGGCACTGGTGATGTTGTAAACAGCAGAAACACAGGGGCTGCCAAATGACCAGAGTATGGAGGCACAGGCCTGCTTTTCCCCACAGGAGCACACCAAATGGTGATGGCAATGACCTCACACCCACACCAGGAGAGGGTGTCACGCGACGTAACTGTATTCATCTGCAGATGCTTGGCTGCGCTCAATGTACTGCTTGTCTATCAGAACTTCTATGCACTTCTTAATCATGCTGATACTGGGATTGAACCTGGCTCTTGACTGGCTTATTACCTGTGAGAGAGACAGGGAGTCAAATCATTTCTAGTTAGTAAGCATCAGCATCCACTTCCAGCCCATTAGTTGTAGGGAACATCACTCTGGAGATTTCAACAGACCTCCCTAAAGGAAAAGGGTGCGTAAATGTTAAACCGAAAAAAGGTTCTGTAACAGACAGACCTGATGTAGCAAATAACACATCATATGCAACACTCACTTTAACACAGAACAAAGCAGTGCACAGGGAGACCACTAACCAGAGCTATCAGTGTTTACATGAGGAGAAAATTAAGTTTGTATGCAAACTAAAGGAAAAACCCAATGCTTGCATTATCGAGGAATTAAAGTGCAGAATATAAGATGCACCAAAATAGTAAAACTTATGCATAAGCAAAATTACCAACGTTGTCATCTACCTACATATTCAACATGCCGCTCAGACTATTTAATGCTAACTCTACTTTAATTCTGGTACATATTCTTCTACCACAAACCTTTCTTTCATCAAGTTAGGATCTTTGCACTGCAGAGCAGACTTAGGGTGTTTTGTCCCACACAAATATCTCTGTATAAAAGGAATGAACAAACATTCGAACACTTACTGAAGTGTTCCCTTTTTCCAGATGGACAGGCGATTTCGCACAGTTTTGCACAAAATTTGGCAAGTCTAGGATCTCTAAGTTCAAAACAGAGCAATGCTGGCTCCACCACTGAAACGGTGAGAACTCTTTAGAACTGACCTTTCTTCACGCCATTTGGTCAGTACGAGTTGTCTCCACCTTAACAAGGTGCACTACAAAACCCCGCGGACCCCCTACCTCTTGAATGAGGGCGTTGTGCCGAAGCACTTTGCGCGCTTTCATGATGCGGACGATAGCAGCTTGGAGATACATTTTCCGGTCCTCGTCTACAGCGCTTCTAGTCTGTTCCAGTTCCTGTTTTTGTGGAAAACAAGGGTGACCCACAAATAGGACACTGTCACAGAGTGCTTTAATTTCTCTAGTGGATTTTTTAAACTCTAGTTACTAATTACAGCTCAGCGGTCAAGAGCATTTGCTGCTTTCACAGAAGACCCAGGCTTTCACACAGCATTCACACAGCATTCACACAAGTCCCTCTCTTCTGGACTCCTCTTGCCTCAGGCATGAATGAGGTGGACATACACTCAGACATACAAAATAAAAAAAGTCTTAAAAAACAAATTATACACTCAGAGAGCTGGGGAATTTGGGCAGTTGGTAAAGTGCTTGTTATACACACTACAGAGCATGGAAGAGCTGATTCTATCTTCAGCGCCCACGTAAGAAACCAGGTACAGTGGCGTGTGTGTGTGTGTGTGTGTGTGTGTGTGTGTGTGTGCGCGCGTGCGTGCGTGCGTGTACTGCCACTGTAAGTCAGTCAGCCTAGACTACTTGGCCATTCTAGACCAGTGAGAAAAATGCTATCTCAGATTAAAAAAGAAAGGAAGGAAGGAAGGGTAGGTGGATGAATGGTTCAAAGAAACCACACCCGAGACTGACCTTCGGCTGTCAAACATGCATGAAAACATACACTGCCTCACACAAACTAGGAAAGAAAAAGCAACAAGAAAACATACAGTAGGGCTGAGCCGCCATCACAAACACCCTATAACACCTACAGTGGGTTATACATAAACTGGTAGGATAAAGCTAGGCAACTTTTGAAATGTACACTATTCTAAACTATCCTGGAATATAAATAAGCAATAAAAAGGACTTGAGTTACACAGAACAGAATTTAAGACTGTTGTCTTGTCAGCTAGCACCTGTGCCGAGATGCTTTCAGATGAAGTTGCAGCAAGTGCAGTGATTAGCTCCAAGTGCACAAACTAGAGAGGACAGGGCTGGGTGGGGGTGGGGCTCCTTTGGCTCATGCGGAGCAGACAGGGAAGACAGGACAGAACAGGGTGATCACCAGTGAGACACAAGGGCTTGAGGTGCAGAGGACCAGGGATTGCCCAGCAGCCGTAAGAACAAATCCCTTAGACTGTTGTTCACTCTATAGGAAATGAGACCTTGGTCACACTAGGGTTCAAAACTCATGGCAATTAATCTGTGTGTCTCCCCCATGGAGAAGTTCCTCCAGAGGGCCTGATATCTTATCTACTTCCTATCCCAGAGCCCAGAAGGCAGTCAGGAAAGTCTAAATGAAGCCCAGTGACCACTGCTGAATTCAAACACTCAAAAGCCAAGCACACTGCTTCACCTGAGAGTCTCATCCCCACCCCTACCAGCTCCACGGAGACAAACTCTGCGGGCAAGCTGTGCATCCACACTCATGTTTGATAAGCAGTTTTCTCATTTTTTTTTTTACAAAAATGAATTTCAAACTTGAAATTCTATCACTTCAAGGAAGGCATGTTTAAAGAGAAGGTAAAGAAAAACTAACCTTCCTAACCCTCCTGCCCTCCCTTCTTTCAGTTTCCTTTAGAGACTCCCACGCTAGGCAGGCCCTCTACCTTTAAGCCACACTCACAAGCCCAAACTATAATGTTTTAAGACAAAATACTGGGCTGGGGACATAGCTCAGTGTCAGAGCATTCACATAGCATGTTTGAAGTCTTGACTCAATACCTATATTCATTCATTCATTTATTCATTCACTCATTCATATACTCTCTCCCTTACCCACCCACCACCCTCACCTCATACAATTAATGTTTGCTAAGAAAGAAGCATTTTGCTCAGTAGTGTAGACACTAGTAAGTTGCCCAAGTTCCTTTAAGGAATCCTTATTAAACTTATGGAGTCAATACAGATAAAAACAAAGAGGGCCGATTGGGAAGAGGGTATCTGCAGAGTGATAGGGGATGAGAGAGAAATACATTGTATACACAAATGAAAATATCACAACAAAACCTACCACTATTTATAGCTGACATGTGCTAATTAATGAGTAGATAACTCAACTGGAGCTCCTTGAATAAGCTGCCTATTTTTCAAACACTAACATACTGGCAGGCACTTAATTCTAAGGCCAACAAGTGCAAGAATAAACCAGAAAAGCTTTATCATAGTATTGACTTTAGAGTGCAAAGGTTTGCTTCGTCTTGGTATACAATGGACTCACTCAATCCCCTGCTGAACTATTTCTAAGAGAACTGACATTCAAACAAGCACTTACTTGTGGTGTGTCCTTCTGCATTGACGTAGTAATTTTAAATTTTGTTCTCTTACTGCTGAAGCTCATATTTAATGAAAATGAAGATTCTGCATCAATATCTTCCTGTATTTAAAACAAAAACTTGTTTCTAACTTCACATTTACCAGAATTTGAATCAGTTTCTATTTAAGCAGTAGCTATTTCCAGGCCCAGCCATTACATATCCTATCTACCTCTGTATACTAAAAAGGCTGCAGTAACCACACTGCTGGCAATTGAGCCAACTCCAGAGGACGCTGTCCTCCCAAGGCTCGGCTGCATCCAGCTGAACCCCCAATAGGACTTTGTTCATTTGTGGAAAAACCAGTGGCCTCTTCTCATGATAAAGTTGCTAAGCTAATTTACAGAGTCACATGGATGACACCACAACCTTAAAACTGCCAATATCCCATAGAAGAACCTTCATCTGCTAGAGCTTGAAGCCCCCTGGGAATGTTACCTTTTCTGAATCATGGTTAATCATTTTTACATCAAGTAATGATTTGATTGTTTTGGTCAGCTCCTTTTCATTCATCTGAGTGCTGTCTTGAAGTTCTTTGTAGCTGACAGTTTCACTGTTGTTAAAAGCAAGAAGAACTGCCATTTGGTAGGTCGTAACCATAGCTACATATGGTTTTCCCAAATAGTTCATTTTAACTTCACCTACAATTAAAACAAAAATTGACAGCATACTGATCATCCAAACTGTTTTCATTTCAAAGCTGTCATATTAATATTTTGGATTGTTTTTCCCTAAAAAAGTAAACCAAAGACATCTTAAAGCTACCATGAAGGCATTCCAAAGTTCTTGTTTGTAGGACATGGGGCTGCCATGTGGGAGTACTGAGTATGTGTAGTATACAGTAAAAGCTGACCTATTACAACGTTGTCAGCACTGAAGCATAAACAGCAACAAGAAAGCTAAGGCAGAACAGAGGGGAGACAGACACAACTGAGTGGAAGAAGGAAAGGGAAAGGGGGCGGGGAGAGAGAGGGGGGGAAGAGGGGGGGAGAGAGGGAGAGAGAGAGAGAGAGAGAGAGAGAGAGAGAGAGAGAGAGAGAGAGAGAGAGAGAGAGGAGAGAGACCACCAGGAACTACCACTAACTGCTTGCGTGTTCTCTAAGTCTGATGGCCCGAGTTCAACCCTGGTATCTACACTGTGGAAGAAGAGAATCGAGTCCCAAAGTTTTCCTCTGATGTCCCCATGCCAGATGTGGCATGCCTGGGCGTACTTCACAAACACACAAACACAGATACAGATCAAGATGGCCTCAAACTCACAGAGATTCAGTGAATTCTGCCTCCCAAGTTATGGAATTAAAAGTGTCAGCATCCACCACGGGCAATTTTTCAAAAGTTAAAAAAACAAAACAAAACAAAAAAACCCAAAAAACCCAGACAGGTGGTGGTGGTGGTGGCGCACACCTTTAACCCCAGCACTCGGGAGGCAGAGGCAGGTAGATTGCCAAGTTCGAGGCCAGCCTGGTCTACAGAGTGAGTTCCAGGACAGCCAGGGCTACACAGGAAAACCCTGTCTCAAAAATAAAATAAAAGGACCTGAGTTGGAATCCCTAGAACCCACAGAAAGCTAGGCCCAGGGCACACATCTGTACTGTCAATGACAAGCACGGGCGAGCTTGCTGGGTAGCTCTAACTGAACTAGTGAGCTACAGGTCCAATAAGAGGTAATGTCTCAAAAAATAAGGGGGAGGAAGTCAGCCAATGTTGACCCTGATCTCCATACTCACCCAGAAGGTGAGCACATTCATGTGTATACCCATGCATAACTTAAACACAAATTAATCAATTAAAATAATTTGAGAATAAGGGACTACCAGTGATCAGCCCTAAATGGACATCTGTACCCCTTCCAAGGTTCAAGGACACTGTAGCAGAAGGGATAGGAAGAACTGGAGGTTGGGAAAGAGTGCTTCTGGATGTGACATGTACCTCTGACCTCGCAGCAGCTACCTGTTACAGACTTTCAAGGCTGGTCTGATCAGCATCCCCAGTGGATTATGTTAACTAAATGAAGCAGGTCACACACATGCACACTCAGACAAAAAAAGGAGAGCTTGCTGGGAATTAGGGTTCAGTGGGAGGGTATAGATAACAGAGAGAATATGAACAAAGTACATTATGATTTTTGTATTTTATTTTTCATATACATAGGTATGAAATTAAAGATAAAAATGTAAAGATCAAACATATTTCACAAGGAGGAAAAAAATCAGAATAGCTGATTTAGTCAATAAACTTACACAAACAGTGCAGTACTATTAATATGAACCATACTCTAAGATGTAAACCAGCCAAACAAAAGACAGATTACACTGGTACTGAGATGCAATCTTTGAGGCAACAGGGGGTTCCTAATAAAGGTCACGGCAGTAAGGTCTATTTCCTTGTACCTTTTTTTCTTTTTGTTTGTATTTTAATTTTATGTGTTTAATTTTATGCATGTTTTGCCTGCATGCATGTTTGCACAACACTCGTGCCTGACCCCTGGGGGCCTGAAGAGGGTGTCAGATCCCTGGAAGTGGAGTTACAACCGGCTGTGAACTGGCCTGTGGGTGCTGGGTCCCTCCTCATATCATATCTATGAGATAATACCACACCTTTGCTCCTTGTACAGAGGGAAAGCTGACTCACGGCTCTTCCCAAAGCCTAAGAAAAAGAATATGTGCCTTTGCTTTGGCTGAACATCTCTAGGGAACCAAGAAGAAAGGCCATCTTAGATAGTACTTCTATTCTGACACTTCACGACAGCACTGTAAGTAAGTCAATGCACAGAGACAGGGAAACTTAGACTATCTAACCCATCGGCAGTCTGCTTTTCTAAACAAAGTCTCTAATATCTATAAAATGATGGCCTACAAAAATGGACTGTCATAAAACTCAAAGTGTTTTAAAAGGAACATTATCATCAGCATTATAGACACAGTTGAATGAGGAAAATGGATTAAAAACTAGAATTAGGCTACAGAAATTACTGTTTTAAATTAACACAATCAGGTAAATATCATTAAACAAATAGTAATTAAATGTTCTTTACCTGTACAGAGATAATGTAACCACGTCAGTTTCCTTCCACTGAAATGCTGGCTATAAAATAATTCAAACTGTTGAAAGAGAGAGATGGATGTCAAGCTATTTAAGTCCTGTAAATTATTACCATACTGAAAAGGTAAAAGCATCTTAGTCCATCTAGTGATATACCTTGTCCAGGGTACCTGCTCAAGATCATGAATAATCCAACTGCAACATAGGGGTGCTGGTACCAATCTAAGGTCAATCTGCTGAGTCAGCAGTGACTTGTTGCTCCAGATTCCTGCACATAAAGCATTCTACCCATGCAGAGCAGCCAAGAGCTATTTTAGTTTCCCAGAGACGTGAAAGCTAAGACAGACATTCACTTGAGCCCAGAAGTTTGAGGCCACCGTGGGAAACTAAAAAAAGGAAGGGCAGAGTAACACAGACAACTGCCTGCCTATGCAGGGACAGGCAAGTCTATGGAAATAGTTCTCTGCTACAATCTGAGTTCTTAAGACAGACATGTCATCATGTTATTTAACTATCCCAGCTTGTGTGTGTATGCCTGTGAAGGGTAGGAGTTAACATGGGCCTGTCTTCCTCGATCACTCCTCCACAGTACTTTGAGAAAAGGCTTCACTGAATGTGGAGCTTGCTATCTGGCTGCACTGGCCAGCCAGGAGCTCCCAGTGTCCTTGTGTCTTCTCCCTGCCCAGCACTGGGCATTAGAATCTGAACTTGGGTCCTCCAGGTCCTCGTGAATGAGCAGCAATCACTTCACCCGCTGAGCTGACCCATCAGTCCTATCCCAGCTCTGTATTTACAGCCCATCCAGTTTTCCCAAATCTCAGCCCCTGAAAATTTTACATCTTTGCATATAAAACCAGAAATAACATCAACAGCAATTTATCACTTATTAAGCTGGACTTTATAGATTCTGTTAAAGATCAAATATACCATCACATATATTTCAACATGAAAGTCATACCTACATTTACCAATACAGACTTCCATAAGTGACAAGCTAACCAATGTATATGTGTGGTTAATACAAAACAGGGTCCATTACTTAACATCCATGTCAACAATGACATGAACAAAGCTGTGGGGTTCAAGGTACCTCTCTGTCCACAGTCTTTTGTTGATATTATTACATTTAAATTTATAATTGTTTGGACACTAGTCTAAAAAGATGAACTAGCAGTTAAGAACACATACTGCTCTTGCAAATGCCATTCTGGTTCCCAGCATCCACAAGAAAATTGGCTACTAGCTACACATAACTGCTGTTCTAGGGGTTTCCACCACCTTGTCTCACCTGTGGGTACCTGCACTCACATGTACATACCCAAAGACAGACAAATGATATACGTTAGATACACATATACAATTAAAAGAATAAATTTTTAAAAAATTTTATCAAAGCTTTGAAATTTTAAAAATTCCTTCCCTGAATTGAATGTGTAAAAGGCAATAGTACCAAAATACATTGTTCACATTTTCTTTTTTTTTTTTTTTTTTTTTTTTTTTTTTGGACATAGGGTCTCAGACAGTCCAGGTGGCCTTTAGCTTAATACATAATTGAGGAGGACTTTGATCTTCTGATCCTCCTGCCTCCACCTCCTGTATGCTAGGATTACAGATGTGTACCACTACACTTGGTTTTGTGATGGAGTAGAACCCAGGGCTTCCTGCATGAGCTATATTTATAGTTCACATTTTATTTCATTTTATTTTATATTTCATTTTTAATTTAAAAAGTTGCTGGGCATGGTGGCACATGCCTTTAATCCCAACACTTGGGAGGCAGATGCATGTGGATCTCTGTGAGTTTAAGGCCAGTCTGGTTTACAGCATGAGTTCCAGGACAGCCAGGGCTACACAGAGAAACCCTGTCTCGAAAAACAAACAAAATATATACTCATGTATTTTACCCATTTGTGTGAGTGTGCATGCATGCCTACATCCGCACACATGGAGTCAGCAAACAACAATCTATAAAAGGTCAGCCTTCTAGGATTTATGTCCTACTTAACAGAGATTTTCACTTAAATATGTAGCGCGCAAGCACACACACACACACTTTTTGTTGTTGTTGTTTTTCAAGATAGGGTTTCTCTGTGTAATAGCCCTGGCTGTCCTGGAATTCACTCTGTAGCCCAGGCTGGCCTCAAACTCATAAGAGATCCATCTGCCTCTGCCTCCCGAGTGCTGGAATTTAAGATGTGTATCATCACTGCTTGACTTCATATATATTTGGTTCTCACCATATACTTAACATTCGCCTCAATGACAGGAAAATTAAAATGTTACTAGGACTAAACGAAGCATACACGTGACCTCAAAATTCAAATGGAAAGGTAAGACAACACTGAAGCTTTCTCTTTTTTCTAAACTAATGTACATTTATTTGTGTGGGGTGGTGGAGTACTGTCCATGTTATGGGCCACACGTGAAAGTGAGAGGACACACTGTGGGAGCTGGTTCTCTCCATCAATCATGTGGGGTCTGGAAACTGAAGCCAGATTGTCAGGCTTGGTGGCAAGTGCCATTACCCACTGAGCCATTCATCAAATCAGCCCTTAGTATAAGGCCAAAACCTTTATGAATTACAAGTGTTGAAGAACTGGTAGGGTTACTATGAATCATACATAGATCCCAAACTGAAACACACACACACACACACACACACACACACACACACAGAGTCATTACAATGCCTTTGTTCACTGGTATCTTTCCTGCACACTTACCATCTGTACACTTTTTTCTAACTCTTGGGGAATCGCAAATGTGGATGAAGGAGCCTGAGTGAGAGGCCATGCACCAGCCTAGAAAGGGACAGTGAAATGAAAAGTTCAGCAGAGAGACATCTACCATGCAAGCAAGCAACTGAGACAGACCTTCTCCCTTTCACATAATGCTTACAGTGCTATGCCTTCACCATCAGGGCACAGTTTATTCCCACTCTATAAAGTGTGGCCCACAATTCACCAGCTGACCACGCATTATCATCAAGTCATTTGCTAATCTTTATATCACACTGTGAAAATTCATAAACGTGAAGAAGTCTGTTATACCTGAAGGACATATATTTGGAAACTAATCCCCAAATCTATCACTGTGTCTTGGTTTCTGATGAAATTGTTGAACTTGTTGTTGAGATCGGCACTGACACTCATGTCTGTGTACATCCGATGCAGCTTGCTGGTAAACTCGTAACCACAGGCTTGCTGGAAAACAAATCGCAAAGCACATAACCTAAACAGAATAATCAGCCAGGGATGAATATGGAGACCAGAGCTCTTTTTCTTTCGTTCTTTTAAATTAGTACTGAACTTGGAGATCAATCTAAATCAATGGACTTCTGGTCTTTTGAGTTGCATACTGACATTTATAGCATCGTATGCAAATACACTTATGTCTGACCACTTACATAGCCCACTGTATGCTCCCACATTAAGGACTGGACTGCTGTGAATTATGCAGTCATTACATACAATGAGCTATTTGGCTGTTGGTATAATGATTTCTATGATAATATTATCACACTAAAGATTTGTGTTACCTTTAATTTATTGATCATAGCTTCTTCAGAATCCATAGACATAGACAACCCGTGAATTAGACGTTTCGCTAGCATTCTTGCATAGAACTGCATGAAAATGTAAATGGTTACTTTCATTATGACTTGAAGTTCAAAATAAAGCAAAGCTGATAACTGCAATCTGAACATTTCGTTCAGCTCACCTTCTGAAAAACATCTTTGTCATCGATGTATTTGAAAACCGTGATGAAGCTGGTGAGCTTGTCCTCCACTTCATTCTCAGTCATGCCCTTTGCTGACTTCTTCAGCAAGTTGTCACAGTACTTAGCAAGCTCAAAGAGAGATTGGTAATAATCAATCTTACACAGGGCCCTTGGGATAGACACCTCAAAGGTGCCAACACAAAACATGAATAGGTGGTCACTTAGAACTAATGTAAGGGCTTAACCAGGAGAACAAGCCAGTAAATCGTCACCAGCAACAGCACAAAAGCAAAGCAATGTGCCTCAACAGATGCTGTAAGTTGTCAAGTTATGCTTTAAAGTTATGAATGTAAAATATGCATGATCAGGTAAGTTTTCAAAACACTAGAACTAAAAAAAAAGAACAATCTAACCAGCAATTAGTGACCATAATAAGCAGTATACTTTTCTTTTTAATAGGGTCATGCTATTTGTGAAATATGTTCTTCTTTGGTTAAGGGCACATGGTCTAATACATTCTGTACATAAATTCAAAACTATATATAATACAATTTTCATCCTCTGAAAAAAGTACACAAAACAAATGAATTTGCCAGTCTACTAACTTTCCTTTACTGACTTTGCATGAGATTACTTTTAAGCAACTAGACTTACCAGTTCAGGTGCTTTACAGACAGACTTGGGTTCTCTGTAATTTACAACCGATGTAAGAGCCTACAAGAAGACAGCCCATGATTAATTACAGAAGCAGGCAAGAGCACACAGGAGGCTGAGGCTCAGCTGTAATCATGTCTACAGTACCCACGGCTCAGCCAGCTCCCCGTCTAGTGTGTGAACATGTGTTCTACGTGTGGAGGCAAGGTCTACCTTAGCTATTACTGTTCTTCAGGAGCCGTCCACCGTGTGTTTTGAGGCAGTCTGTCACTGAGTGCTAAGCTAACTGGACAGCAAACTCCACGACCCTTAACTTCACCTCCCCAGCACTGGGATTCTACTACCACACCATTGTTTTTTCACTCAGGTGCTAAGACTGAACTATTTCCCCAGCAACTCTTAAGGCTATGTGTTAAAAAGGATATCAACTCTGGGCCCTTCTTTTCTTTCTCTACTTCTTTGGGTCACTATTAGGTGAACAGTTTCATCTACCATTAAAGGCAACACGGTCAATTACCAAGGCAGAAACTTCTGAAATGCTGAGTTAAAAAAATATATATTTCTTTCTAATTAGCTCAGTATTTTGTCATGCTGACAGAAAGCTAACTTACCACACAAACCAAAATACTGTTATAAGAATTACCTGTGCTCTTCATTATAAGATGGTATTTGCTATTCATCACTGAAATGTTAGCAGTACTTTTTGATATTTTACAACCTGAAGGTGAATTTCCTATGTCAAATACCAATTCAAATTCCTGGTATCTTTCAAACCAAAAATGAATACAGCCTAAATATGGTAAAAGCTGTAGGAAAATACCAGTCCTACCACTGTCAGGACCATACAAAGGAAGTATCAGCACTAGCAGACATTAGGATTATGCACACCAGTATACTAACAACAGTAATACCGACATAGGAAACTCTATGGGTGCTCACTGTAACAACTTTAAAACTACTTAGACTCTCAAATTCAAAGTGGTTATTTCATGAGAATTCAAGTGTCTCAAAGATCTCAAACTTGGATGCCTAACAAAGATGCCTACTTGAAAATTATACATTACAGGTTAAAGAGAATTTCATGTACATATAGCATGTGCATATAGTTGTTTAAAAGTTACCTTATCTAAAGCACTCATAAAATGCTGATCACCATTCAAAACAGTGTTGATAAGTTGAACAAATTTACCATGTACTTCCAAAACTGATTCCACAAATAGTGTTGGCATCTAAAAACATAAAATACAAAGTATAAATCCACATTTTAAGATTGAAGAGTAAATGCTTACACTCTCAAATTATTACACACACACACACACACACACACACCCCGTCCCACACCCACCATCTCTAGCTCCACTGGTCTTAAAAATCTAAGACTCCTCTTCTACCAAATGGGACCACAAGGTCTAACAAGTCCTCTGCCCCATAAACCCATGCACTCTGATGCGGGAACACCATGCCTTAAGATCACAGGGTGAACCCCTAAATCCTGGGCCTGTCAACACCAGGCGGCTATCTAAAGAACACCTGAATGCTGGGAGAAGAGGATTAGAAAGTCCGTGCCTGAGAGAATGAGACCCCGGAGTTGGGCAGAATTCACTCCCCATAGTTTAGAGGGACAGAACACTTAAGAGTCTCCCTTTGGAAGAAAATGACTGCAAATACGTATTCTCACATTTTAGCCTTGAAATGAGGCTCAGTTTTTGTTCAATGTCACTCAATACTCTGAATCTGCAAACCTAGTAGTAAATTTTGAACATGCTTAGTAATAACACCGACAATACATGGTCACTAGCTGGTAGAAGCCTCTTCAGAGATGAGGGTTAGGGAAGCTGAGGGTGAGTGACTATGGCATTTGGAATGGCAAGCACAGAGGCAGAAGCGATTTTAAATCTGCCACCCACAAAGAAACACAATTATAAAGAAACTGCAAATAGTTTCCTGTCAGAAGGTTAACAAATGCTCCATGGCAATCAGCATTGTTAGGGAGTAGCTGCTCTCAACCGTTTCTCACTATTTAATAACCCCAGGAAGAACTCACTAAGTTTGAGTTTTAAAACATCTGAATATAAATGTCTTAGTTTCTTTTGACAAAATACTTGTTTATAAACCATCAACGTCAAAAGAAAAGCTCTCCATGTCTGGTTAAGAACACATCCTAACTCTTCTGTGCAACTCACGTGTTCCTGAGTAAGGTTACTGGTCGCTCTAAGGCCCTCATCGTGGATGTGATTCTGCAGCTCCTGAATCATGTGAGGTAAGCCAGTAGACACGGCACGGAGCAAGACGTACATATTTGCCATGTCTAAGAGAAAAAAGAGTTTATTAAGCTCCAAACAACCTTATTATGCAATACATGCTTTACAATGTAGAAGTTCAAGGAACATGTGGATAAAAGGCATGAACACAAACACACACACTCACTTTCCAGCCTCCTTACCTCCCTTCCCACAAGAAAGCAATGTTGTTGTTGCTTACTATGTAATGATGACGGAGGAACATTCAAGAAAATACTCATATTCTTCTCTTTTTCTTTTACTCAAGTGCTATTGTGTGTTACATGTACTATTGGCAACTTCAGAACATCTTAACTTAAAGTATTTTATACTGGTACATGAAGCAATTCCATATATTTCACAACTTTATTACAATTACTGGGAAATTATGTTGTACCATGGGGAAGAGTATTTGAAGTATAAACCCCTAAAGGTGCTATGGTTGTGTCGATCTTGTAGGAGATCCTCTAGGCAGATAATCAAACAGCAGGAAGCGCCTGTGCCAATGAACGGTGAGAGATGATGTATACTGTGTTTATCTTCAACGTCTTATTGAGGTGTTAAAATACATGCAGACAACTGTCCATAGCTTAGTTACATGGCTCCGTGAACTCTTACAGATGAACACACAACACCCCACATATGCACATCCAGGCTTAACAGACAGACATTACCTATACCTAGAAATGCCCAACATCCATCTCCTAACCACTACTGCTCCTCTGCCAATGTAAAGCAAACACAGGCTGAACTCACCTGGCCTGAACTATGAACACAAACAATGACACAATGTTTCTGGCTCATTTCTTTTGTTCAACGTGACATTTAAGGCTCATGTGTTGTATTTAGCTTTAGTGTGTTCGTTTCTCTTCTGTAATAGTCTCTGGTATAAGCATCACTGGACATGTGGGTTGGTTCTAGTCATTACAAATAATGTTGCTATAAAGACTTTTGTACACACATGCATGTATGCTTAGGAAGGAACCTCATGCCTAGGAGACTTGCTGGACCATAAAATATACATGTATATTGCTTTGGTACTCAGTGTTAAGCTTTGCAATCCGGCTGCATCAATTTCTACTCCCATACCAGGGTACAAGAAGTTCCTGGTATTCTACATGCTTCCTAATATGTCCTATCGTTATTCTGACTACACAGGAACTGAATGTTTTCACCATTTATTGCTAGTATTCCAGTATACTTCTGCTTTAAACTGAGTTAGATTGAACACTCCTGTTTTATCCTTCCTGATTCTTATATTTCTTTCCCATAGTCTGATTTCCTATTGTAGATAAGGAATTCTCAACATATTAAGCAAAGTAACCCTTGAGATATATAAAAGCATAAACACATTTCCTAGTCTTTCTACTTTAGACTGTACTTTGAAAATGCTTTTCCAAAAGTAAACTATATTGAGTCAGAAAAGAATATATAATATACCAGGGAGTATTAAAGTGGTCTTTAAATCTAAGGTAAGTAGCAAGCGATAGACAACTTGGATGTATCACTTAATTTCCACTCCCATGTCCAATGGGCACTCTTACCATTCTTTCTTTCTTGCCGAATGATGTTGTGGCACTCTGCGTGTAAGAACTGTAAGTGGTCTGCTACCATCCGTTGCTGACATTCGTGAATCACTTTAGTATATGAACTTGGATGCAAGTATTTCCGACATCTAATTTCTTCATCTTTTAATCTACCTAGAACCTACAGAAATATATCCTTATAATCATGAACTATGATGCAAACATCAGCCAACTCTTACTGCCTCTAGGGGAATGCAGGTAAGATTATGGAAAAGCTTTACACAACCAATTTCAACTACAATTTATAAGTCATTTCAGATCTACTTAGGTTACCCCTCACCTACATCCCCCACTACATTCTGAACAAGAACTACCTTCACTCATCAGCCCAAAGCACCTGCTGTATCAGGAGCCCAAGACAAAACAGGAGTAAAGTATGAAGGTCAACACATGAAGTAGATTTTTTTCCTTGTTTCCATTTTATGAAATGGGAACAAACTACACAAACCATCCTTATCTGTCACATTAAAGACCCCTCCCTCAGACAGGGTTTCTCTGTGTAACAGTCCTGACTGTCTGGAACTCGATCTGTAGACCAGGCTGGCCTAGAACTCAAGAGATCCGCCTGCCTCTGCCTCCCCAGTGCTGGGATTAAAGGCGTGCACCACCATTGCCTGGCTTAAAGACTCTTATAGTGAGTCAAATATGTCAACCAAGATCTTTTATTAAAGATTATGCTATATGGAAAGGAATCAAATGCAAATAAAATGCAGTCCAATACAAAGTTAATCAAAATGGGAGGTAAAGAACCTGAGTAATTCTTTAACAAAACAAAACTACAATATTGTAGCCATTAAGACTATACTAGCAAGGCACATAGAAGTAAGTTGTGTTGACTAGGAAACCACTCTGTGATGTAAAGCTAAGAAAATCAAGTTTATGGACTTAATTGACCCTAAGGAATTATGTAAGTGTGACCTTTTAAAGACTGGTGGTTGTTTTGTCAGGAAACAAGGAAGGGAAATCATTGGAAATATAATGAAATGTCTCATTAGAACACTCAATGAGACTCTATTCTACTGGATACTTACTAGTAATGACAAGGGTTCTGGGTAGTTAGAGAAAATAAGGGTCTCTAGGCTTTAAAAGGTGCTCACTATGTTGTTTTGTTAGTTCTATTACAATATTTTACCGTGCCGGTTAAACCAACTAACAGAAATCATTCAATAACAAAATACTTGAACCTTAACACTGCAAACCAAAAGCTGGTTAAGCCAGACCCAGAGACGCACATCTGTAACCCCAGGATTTAGGAGGTGAAGGCAGAAGGGCTGCTATGACTTGAACACCAGTCTAGGCTATAGAACACGATTTGGTTTCAAAATACCAAGAAACCAAAACTTACAAATAAAATTCTCATGTCTTTATAATGACTCTAGCATTCTTTCTTACTGCCATGGAAATACTAAAAGGTTTAAAGTTCCTTCCAGAGGTTTGAAACAATGTTCAGAACTCAGCAGACCAAGAGTTAACCACGGCTCAAATTATTGTATTTGCCCTCCACTTTCTCTTTCCACCTTGTTATTTTTACTTTATTTATTTATATTAGAAACAGAGTCATGTTTCCAGGCAGGGCTAGCCTGAAATTCCTTATACAGCTGAGGACATTGACATCCTGATTTTCCTGCCTCTGTCTGGAGATACTGGGATTACAGGCATGCATCACCATGCCAGGTTATGCAGTGCTGGGTACTGAACCTGGGCCTCACGATGACTGTGAGTCAAGGCATTTATAGACAAGCCTAAGGACCTGAGACTGATTCTCAGAAGCCACATGAAGGAAAGATTGAATCCACCCCCAAGCTGTTCTCTCATCACCACACCTCAATAGTGGCACAATATCCATTTTATATTAACTTTTTAAAGACTATTTTGAAAATATGTGTATATATGTATCTATGCGTGGGTATGTGCACCAGAGTACAGGTGCCCATGGAGTCCAGAAAAGAGCATCATCCAGAGCCTCTGGAACACTAGTTACAAGTGGTTGTTCTGGGAACTAAACGCAGGTCTTCTACAAGAGGTGTATATGCTCTTAATCACTGAGCAATCTATCCAGCCCATATTATATTAATTTTAATAATGTAACTGCAATAGTACTTTTCCCTTAAGAGAAATGATTCAACAAAACCTCTTCCATGAAAGCAGTATTAAATACGTATGCTCTGTTACATAAAATCCTGCAGATGTGTAACAGGCAAATGTACATGAGGTGTTTACCTTTTCCATATACTGTGAGCAATTTGATTCTTGTAATAAATTTGAAGCTTCTTGCTTGTAATATTCTCCTGTTTCAGTCAGAAAGGGAGACACAAAGATTCCCTGATAAAACTGAAAATCAATTAAAATTGTATTAGTAAAACCTGGAACAATTTCAGAAATTAAAGGTCTTATCATGTTTGGAAGTAGGCTTTTTACCTTTAAGGGAAATTTTTTCTTATACTGTTCAACATGAACAAAGGAGTTAATAACCCCATGGATTACTTTCTGGTTTGGGTCTTCACCACCACGATCACTGAAACAAAGTATAACACACAATATGCTTGAGAACACACACAGACATCTGCAGACTTATACCCAAGTATGCCAATACATGGATGCTAACTTAATGCCCTAATGAAAATTACAAGGTCAAAATGCATGTATGAAGCTTGAAACAGTTTTTCATTATTATCATCATTATAGCTAATATACACTAGAAATCATCTCAATAAATGTTATTTGATGGAAAATGATGTGCCATGATTATCACTGAGGTCATTCTTCAGCTATGACTGTCAGACACCTGGACTTCAGTCTGCATCACACTGGACGAATGGCAGGAGAGAAAAGCCTCCTATCTAAGCCTCAGCAATCAGACAGGAAGAAGAACTAAAGAGCATTCAAATTGGGGAAAAAACAGTAAAAGTATTAGTTTGCAGGTGGCATTGGGAAAAACAGATACCACAAATTTTATACCAGAAAAAAAAAAAAAAAAAAAAACCCAACTATTAAGGTAACCGATTTCATTTGCAGAATACAGAATGAACATACAGAAATCAGTAGTGTTGCTATTGGCCAATAACAAACTACCTGAATCAGAAATCAAGAAGGCAATCCCATTTTGTATTTGCTATAAGAAATAACCAGGAAAACCTTAAAAATGAAAAAACCAATGAAAGAAACTAAAGTGAACTCAAAATTAGTCAGAATTGACAGAAACAACCAATGCATGCTAATAAAGAACTATGTATCAGGTCAGTCAATAAACTAAACATTAAGCACCAAGGAGATAAAAACCCACACTCACTTTTTGATTTCTCTGAGCAGCATCCGGATGAGGACGTTCTGAAGGGGTTCAACCATTAACTTCCTCCACATATCCAATGCTAGCTGCCAGGAAAAATAGAAATCAGCAAGGCTGAATTAGGTAGTTTTTCCCTTAACAGTCATTCCAGAATTTTTTAAACAGAAATACCCATCAACAGACATATTATTGATATTTTAAAGTACAAGTAAAAACTGAAGAAAAATTAACTTCTCATTAAAGTAGCAGTCATCACATCAGAATTAGAAGATTAAAAATATATTATTGTGTGTATGAATACGTGCTTGCATATTCTTTTTATTATTAATATTGTTAGTGTGTGTTTGTGTATGACATGTGTGGGCCTGTGTGCCATGACGCACACAGGAGGTCAGCACAAGTTTCTGGAGTTGATTCTTTCCACCACTAGGTGGGCTCCAGGGATCAAACCCAGCTTGTCAGCTTTACATGGTCAGGAGGCAAGTACTTTACCCACAGAGCCATCTTATCTCCTCTATGGCTTTAACAGTCACAGAAAATCTTACTAAAATAGCTCTTTTATAAACTTCTTATTGATGGTTAAAATATATATACTATAAAAAGATGGGCTAACCCCTGTAATTCATACACAAGTGGAAGGGGAGAGCTAATATCACAAAGTTGTCCTCTGGCCTCTATCATGCCATGGGGCAGATACACATGGACATCATGCATATATACACACAATAATAAATTTAAATTAAAAAACAAATTTATGTTTGCAGTCACTTAGAGAATTTCTTACCTCCCCTATTTCCATAAGTGGTTCATTCATATCTACTCCACCATAGCCGTATTGTAAATCGGCTTCCGTCAATTTATTTTTTTTAATATACTGGGTATTGAGATACCTGAAAAATCAAACACAAGTACACGGGATGTAAAGTCGAAATCAGTTAGGAAAATAACTTACAAATCTAGAATAGTAATCTCCCCCCCCCCCCCCCCCGCCTCCCGAGTGCTGGGATTAAAGGTGTGCACCACCACCACCCGGCTTAGAATAGTAATCTTAGGGTCATAAATTAGAGACTAACTCAGTGATAACTCCAAAAGAAATGATATACAAGTTAGAAATAAATGAAAACTAATTATTAGCACTGGACTTTCTATAAGGGTTACTACACCACCAAGGGTCCACTTAGCAGTTTCAGGCAGTAGAAATGAAAACAAAAAGCATTTCTCCTGTATGACTACCAACCCAGGGTTTAAATCTCAGTACTGGAGAAAGAAAATATGCTTTTTCCTTATTTCTCATTTCTCTTTTCTTTTCATTAATTTATTACAGATGGCCTGGGGGGGGGGAATATATATACCACAAAAAATGCTCATTTCTCTTTTCATTTATTTATTGGTTTTTCAAGGCAGGGTTTCCCTGTGTGGCCTTGGCTGTCCTAGAACTCGATCTGTAAACCAGACTGGCCTCAAACTCGGAGATCCACCTGCTCCTGCCTCCGGAGTGCTGGAATTAAAAGCATGCACCACACCCGGCCCTTCAAATTGTATTTCTAAGGATGCCTTTCAGCTAAGGAAAGGATTGAGAGACGGGAATAAAAGATATCAAAAGGCCAATCTACAGCCTGCAATGTCCTGTAGCTAGAATAATAACATCTGGCCTCTCTAATTCAGGTCTCACACCTTTCAGGTCTGCCTTGATCCCTTCTGAATTAACTTTACCTTCCCACATCAAATAAAATCATATTTTACTAGTTATACAGTACTTGCTACTACATATATAATCCTTTTCTCTTATTGATAAATCTTTTTTGTATTCTCAGTTCTCTGGAAATGTAAGGGTGGAGAAGGACTTTTTCTTACATCAATCAAAAAATAGCAGCAGGCAAATATCAAGTTCTAAAAAAATTTCTCTTTAATGTATTTTAAAAGAATGGTAACAGTCTGAACAACAGGGCCATAAACAGTTAACACTAGAACACTAATTTCGACAGGCAGCCTAAGCCAGATTGTAAAAGCCATGAATGACAGAGATTAGCAATTAATTGCTAAAGTCAGTGTAAGAGTACACATCTACAGCCAGGTGGTGTAGTGTGTACACCTTTAGTCTCGGCACTCAGGAGGCAGGGGCAGGCGGATCTCTGTGAGTTCGAGGCCAGTCTGGTCTACAGAGTGAGTTCCAGGACAACCAGGGCTGTTACACAGAGAAACCCTGTCTCAAATAAATAAAAATGAATGAATGAATGAATGAATGAACAAACAAATAAATAAGAAAGTGCACATCTGTAACCACAGCACTTAGGAAATTGGTGACGGAGGATCACCAAGTTCAAGGCCAGGCACAGAGAGCAAGACCCTGTTTCAAAACAAATAATAATAATTTTAAAGTGGATTATTTAAATAATGTTATATAATTTTTAAATAATTATGCACCTGGAGAGGCTAAAACAATAAAGAAGCTTGTGCCCAAAGAATTCCAGATCAGCCTGGTGAACACAGCGAGACAGATTCCCATCTTAAAACAAAAACTCTTTACATATATTACATTATACATTTTCTTACCGACTATGACTAGAAACAAGGAATGGCCTAGACAACATGACCAGTCTACCACCCAAGAAAAACACTATTTATGTGTTATCATCTAATTATTGTCAACTATTAATGTTGTCATTTATTTATGTTATTTATTTATGTGTCTGTGAAAAGATCTCATTACTACTCATAACCGTCAGTTATATGATACCAATAATAGAGGGCAATTAACTGACTCCCATAGCCATCAGCTCTATGATGTTATATGATGTCTATTGTGTTATAGACAGTGGAAAGTTAGTGATTTTAGACAGTAATCAAGGACACTTTTAATAAGATAACATAAACCAGGCATGGTGGCATACACCTACCATCCTAGTGCTTGGGATGTAATCAACTACAAACGGAGTTCAAGGTCAACTTGGGCTCATGAGACCTTGTCTCAAAAAAAAAAAAAAATGCATGTAGAAAGACTACAGTATAGTAAAATGAATGAGCTCTGAAGTCTGACTGATAAGGGGTTTAATTAAATTCTGCCTCAATTACCAACTGGCTGATGTCAAAGTTACTACCAACCTCATATGGTTTTCCATGTGCAAGTGCTCATAACTAGCACTAGCATAATAGTATTAATTTAAATAGTACTAAATTATCAATCCATCTTGATGAATAAGACAACAAAGCAAACTACACCCAAGGAAACTAATAAGGAGAAAAGCAGCTCTTCACCAAACCACTTTGGCTAGGAGCCCCCTATTGCACCCTAGTGTATGCTCTACACCAAAGGCCTATGCATATACACGCACACGCACTCAACTCTTCAAAATCCAACAATACTACAATTCAGCTAGGGATTACCTTAATAAAGTCTCATGATGTCTAATGTACAGGACAAAGTGTTTCACAGAAGTTAACACCACAATAAACCTGCACTTCAGCCAGGCGGTGGTGGCACACGCCTTTAATCCCAGCACTCTGGAGGCAGAGGCAGGCGGATCTCTGTGAGTTCAAGGCCAGCCTGGTCTACAAAGTGAGTTCCAGGAAAGGCACAAAACTACACAGAGAAACCCTGTCTCGAAAAACCAAAAAAAAAAAACCTACCAAAAAAACCAAACAAACAAACAAAAAACCCTGTACTTCATAGTAACTGATTTTTTTAAATTATGTTTTTGCTCTTCTAAAAGCCACTGTGACATTGGGAAGCCCAGTTTCTACACTGGCAGCTTAGGTTAAGTAGACTATATTCTGTTGAACCAGCAAGACAAAGGAGTACCAACAAGCCAGGAGAACCAAGAGCTGTTTCGGCAATATGGTAGGTACTGCCACAGAGCAGGGGAGATTATGCCTGGAGAGCTACCTCAAGGGTTCAGCTTCTCCACAGTGGATACTGAAACTTGGGCCCATCTGTGGCCCACACCACAAAACACAGGGCAAAATTATCACTGCATCCATCTCAGGCCATAATCATTCTAAGAGTGGACTCTCTAGATCCAAGAATAAGAGAAAAATGTACTTCATGTCAGTTTGGTATTTATTTACTATCTCTCAATAAATGTGGTAGTTGTTTTAGAATGGTAATGTATACCCTGTGCCATTATATGTTGGAAGTATAGGATCTGTTTTTTTATTTTGATTTTATAGAAGATTACAATTAAGGAATTGCATGAATCTCAGTTGAGACTTTGAACGTGGGACTTTTAAACATTGTTGAGACCGTGATAGACAATGGGGACTTTTGAAGTTGGCCTAAATGCATTTTGCATTATGATATTATTACAAGCTTATGGGGGCCAGAGAGTGGAATACAGTAGTTTGAATGTAATTTGCCCCCATAATCTCATAGGGAGTGGCATTATTAGGAGGTGTGGCATTGTTGAAATAGGTGTGGTCTTGTTGAAGGAAGTGTGTGTAAACTGTGGAGGTGGGCTTTGAGGTCTCATATATGTTCAAGATACTGCCTAGTGTCTCAGACCACTTCCTGTTGCCTGCAAGATGTACAATTCTCAGCTACTTCTCCAGCACCATGTCTGCCCACACTCTACCACACTCCCAGTTGCCATGCTCCCTGCCATGATGATAATGGACTAAACCTCTAATACTGTAAGCCACCACCTCAATTAAATGTTTTCCTTCATAAGAGTTGCTATGGTCATGGTGTCTTTTCATGGCAATAGAAACCCTAACTAAGACAATAAACAAATGTCTGCTTTACTCAGTAATAGTTATGGACAGACATATTCAAATGTGGACTACTTACACAAGGATCCCTAAGATTATAGTGCTTAGTTATGGCACAGCTACATTAGCTTATGAATGTACAAACTTGGATGTAGAAACAATCAATGACATTCCTTGGAATTTAAGTTCTGTCATTATGCAATTGACAATTGTTCTTATTTCTACTGTCTAAGAGACTGAATCAAATAGGAGCAGCACAGAGAACCATGGAAATACAAGACCTAAGCTGGAGATGATGCAGAAAAGAGGAAAATTTAGAAAGGGGAATATAAGAAGAACGTGTCAGAATTAGTCATCCAGAGAAGGAGTGCGGCCAGATGGAGCAGTGGGGAAAGACAGGAAGAAAGGAGCAGGGAGCAGGGAGCACGACTATGGCAAAATCAACATGCCCAGAGGACCTTGAAGAAAACTGCCAAGTATTTACCAGTGACCTCAAAGCCTGAAATGCACCTTAGTCTTACAGAAATGTATGCAGGACTGTGGCTTAGGTTTTACCCCACTAAGCTTCATCCAACCTCAGCTTTTGCACCCATCTCTGTTGGGATTTAACACATATTCCAGACAGTCTGAAGAAACAGAGCTACAACATTTATTTCTTTTCTTTTCCACAGGGTTAACTGCCTACATATCTGCCTGTCTCAAATACACACCTTGCTCTGACTGTGGACCTATTAACAAAGTCCCCATCAGTAATCCATATTCCAATGAGAAATAATATAAATTACTCTTTCATAATTAAACCCATTAGTATAATTTACACTAATTAAAAATAAATTATTGGGGTAGAGAGACAGCCCAGTGGTTAAGAGCACTGGCTGCTCTTCCAGTCCTAATACCTACAACCAAACAGATCTGATGCCCTTCTGGCCCCAGAACACCAGGCATGCAAATACTGCAGAGACATGCACGGAAACCCACACACACATAAAACAGGACTGAATTAGGAACGCAGGCAGCACCGCTAAGTGGCCGAGATTCTGCAGCACTCACCTATATAAGCAGTCCATGTAGTCGGCACCCTTGCTGTACTCTTCCCAGTACCTATGATACATAACAAGCACTTGTTCTTCAGACTCCAGAACTCTCTAGACAGAAAAAACAGTTTTGCTTTCAAAGTACTAATCATTTTTGTTACAATGAAATTATAAAATATGGAATCAAGCTCCTAAAGATAACATAAATCAAGCATTATCACCCGTATTTATAAATTATATTTTGACTACATTTAGTACAAAAGAAACTGGGGGGGAAATGGGAGCCTTAGATTAGAAAGTGACTATCCATAGATTTCTCCAAAATAAAAAGACAAATGATCATAGCTAGATTTTCTCTCTAAGATAGAGAAAATGGGCTGAGATTGTAGCTCAGTGGTAGCATGCCCACCTAGCATGAGCAAAGCCCTGTGTTCAATTTGTAGCACCACAAAAATAAAACAGAAAACAATTCTATTAGACTCATGAATTTCTGCATAAAAGTTACTTTAGAAACTGTTTTTGAGACAGGACCTCTTGCAGCTTAGATTGGCCTGTAACTGTAATAACGTTCCCCTAAGCCAGGGTTACAGGTGTGCAATGGCACAACCAGTGTGTACCCTGCTGGGGGTCAAAGCTGGTTTCCTGTTAGATAAGCAGTCCACCAACTGAGTAAGCCAGTCTTCAACGCCTCTTTAAGATCATGTGACTTAGGAGGCTTGGCTGATTCAGAACACTCTTGGTAGCCTAGGATCACCTTGTACTCACAACAACCCTTCTAGCTCAGCCTCCCCAGTGATGGGATTACAGGCTTGAGCCATAAACAGCTTCGATCCTAATTCTCAAAAGACTTGTGCTGGGCATGGTGACATGCACTATAATCCAGAGCTCTGTGATTTCCAGGCTAACCAAGGCTATGGAGTGAGACCCTGTCTCTCAAAAGAAACAAAGCAAACAAAGAAACAAACAAAAACCCCACATATTCTAAACAGTCCACTTCTGTCATCCCAGTACTTGGGAGATAAGGCTGGTCAGGAAGGAGTTCAAGACTAAACAGCTTGGACTACTCAGCAGTTTGAGGCCATCTTGGATAACATGATACCTCGTCTCAAAATAAAACAAAACAAGGGTTGGGGATTTAGCTCAGTGGTAGAGAGTTTGCCTAGCAAGCGCAAGGCCCTGGGTTCAGTCCTCAGCTCCAGAAAAGAAAAACAAACAAAACAAAAAACAACCGGAGTCTAACTTAATAAATTTCAACATTAATAAGTATCTTACATGGTTATGAACTATGTATAACCAAGCTCACTAGCTTATGATAGTCAAACTTTGGTCCAATATAACATATTACACACTGAAACAATCTTAAAGTACTTGCTCTCAAAAGCACTGCCATGAGCTGACAGATGCACACTCAAACAACAAAGAGTACATGCAATAGACAATAAACATGCATTAAATGCAGTATATTTCCTCCACGTGTCTTACGGGAAATATTAATTGTTCAGCTCTCTCAGTCAACGGGGTATCTATTCCTTGTCAAGAATTCCTGTATTGTTTGACCATTAAGTGAGATCTGATGGTTGTCCCCAACTACTAATTAAGGAAAAGGACAAGATTCCAGCTTAGGCTGTAAATTTATCTCCTCCAGTTCCAATGGTCTGTAGAGACCATGTAGGGGATACAGAAGTTCATTTCAATGAGTGAGATTATGTAGTAGGTATAAACCCCAAGGACCCAAACGGATTTCCACTGTGAACCAAATAACACTGTTTAATTCCTAGAGCTTAAATACAACTAGGAAGACACTGTTTAAGAAATTTAGCTGAGGGCGGTGGTGGCGCACGCCTTTAATCCCAGCACTCGGGAGGCAGAGCCAGGCGGATCTCTGTGAGTTCGAGGCCAGCTTGGGCTACCAAGTGAGTCCCAGGCGCAAAGCTACACCGAGAAACCCTGTCTCGAAAAACAAAAACAAAAAAAAAAAAAAAAAAACAAAAAAGGGCTGGAGAGATGGCTCAGAGGTTAAGAGCACTGACTGCTCTTCCAGAGGTCCTGAGTTCAATTCCCAGCAACCACATGGTGGCTCACAACCATCTGTAATGAGATCTGGTGCCCTCTTCTGGCCTGCAGGGACACATGCAGGCAGAACACTGTGTATATAATAAATAAATAAATAAATCTTTAAAAAAAAAAAAAAAAAAAGAAATTTAGCTGGGCTGGGCGGTGGTGGCGCACGCCTTTAATCCCAGCACTCGGGAGGCAGAGCCAGGCGGATCTCTGTGAGTTCAAGGCCAGCCTGGTCTCCAAAGCGAGTTCCAGGAAAGGCGCAAAGCTACACAGAGAAACCCTGTCTCGAAAAACCACAAAAAAAAAAAAAAAAAAAAGAAATTTAGCTGGGCAGTGGTGGCGCTCGCCTTTAATCCCAGCACTCGGGAGGCAGAGCCAGGCGGATCTCCGTGAGTTCAAGGCCAGCCTGGGCTACAAAGTGAGTTCCAGGATAGGCTCCAAAACTACACAGAGAAACCCTGTCTCGAAAAACCAAAAAAAAAAAAAGGAAATTTAGGTCAGCTGGGCAGTGGTGGGGCACGCCTTTAATCCCAGCACTCAGGAGTCAGAGGTAGGCTATAAGTTCAAGGCCAGCTTGGTCTACAGAGTGAATTTGAGGACTACACAGAGAAATCTCATTTTGAAAAAGAAAAAAAAAAAAAAAAAAAAAGAAAGAAATTTAGGTCTGGCTAATTCATGTGTGTTCTTTTAAATTTGCATCTTTTTTAATAATAAAGTTTAAAATTTAAAAAAAAAAAAAAAAGATCCAAAGCCCCGAATTTGATGCCTATTTTCCTCTGGAAATCAGTGAGCTAGTCAAATAACTGTAGCTGTAAGCAGATGCATATCCCAACTATACTATCCCTTACCTTGTGCAAATGCCGAACGTGATTTTCCAAAAAAACCTTTGTTTCCGCATAAAGTCTTTCTCCAAGTGGTTCAGGATAGGCCACACATAAAGCATAGATATCTCTAGATAGGTTATTAAGGTTCTCATAGCCAAAACGTGAGACTTAGGCATCAAAAAAAGAAACATCAAGCTGGGGGTTATGGTAACCTGTAACCCTGAACTTCTTTCTGAATCTACCTCACTAGTGCTGGGAATACAGGTTGTATACCATCAAGACCAAAGATGCAAAAAGAAACTGAAAATGTAGGGCTATTTAGGGTGGAATCGTGCTTTTATACTTTAAATACAAAGAACAGGAAAACATGGCAACATAGAAAGGGCTAGAGAGACATTTGCTGCTGTCAGAGGACCTGAGCTCAGTTCCTAGCACCCACATAATAGCTCACAACTGTCTATTAAGTCCAGCTCCAGACAGCCTTTTCTGGGCATGTCGTATGCTATGTGCCACAAATACACAGGCAAAGTAATATCACCTATACACTCCTATTACCTGTGGTATAATAGCCTTATAAACTAAATGACCTGGGTAAGAGAGCACAGTAGGGGAACAGAAGAGACGGCTCAGCTGTTCCGAGAATGTACTGCTCCAGCAGAGACTCAAAGTGCAGCTCCAACACTCACTCTGGGCAGCTAGCTCATAACTGCTTTAAACTCCAGGGATCCAATGCTTTGGCCTCAGAAAGCAGCCACACATTGTGTGCAAAATCCACACACATATACATAATAATGTTGGAACTATTTACCATCAACAACTTCAAACTTTATCCAATATTATAAAGAAAGCAGTGATATGAATACCTATCAGCTAAGAATTTAAACTTTCTTTATAGAAAATTAAAAATGGTTTGGTAAAGGGGACAGGAATCAGGGTACTGATTGGGAAAGCGCTTCAAAACATGCTGAGCCTCTGAAAATAGCTTGCAGTCCCTCTAATTTTCAACTCTAAATACTTTTATTTATTTAAATCAGGGTCTTACTATGTCGCCCTGGCTGGCCTAGAGCTTGATTTGTGACCAGGAAGGCCTGCATTTGCTTCTAGAGAACAGGATTAAAGGTGTGAGGCACAATGTCCAGACCCCCGCCCCCGAAAAAAAATTTAAATCAAAGTAGACAACTTGAAGAATGAAAACTGAGAATTGACTCTTGGTCTCCATAGGATGCACACACCTGTACATATACATGTATAATATATA